>NW_010921974.1:0-4407 GCF_000633955.1 Camelina sativa
AGTTCTCCTTTTCTTTTGTTGCTTGCTCACTTAGGTTGTTAGAAAATAAAAACTAAGGTTTGCTTGACTTAGCTAGATTTGATTGCTTCTTTTGTGGTTAATAGCTCACCCATTTGGTTTGACACCCTTCGTACTACAATGACAATTTAAGTGCGTAGAGAATTGAACTTCAGTAGAGAAGTAAAAATCTTACTATCAGTCCCCCACCAGGGTTTCAGACTAACCAAGGCCAGGAACAAGACCTAAGATCAATGATACAACAGCTGTTGATTGGGCAAACCAATGGGAAAATTGAGGAAGCCAAACAGTTTGCTGAGCTGAAGCAAAGGTTAACATCACAATATAATGATCTCAATATGAAGTTTGAAGGTCTGAACTCAAGAGTGAAGTATATGGAGAGTAATATAGCATCTACTTCCGCTCCAAAACCCACCCAACTCCCTGGAAAAGCAGTTCAAAACCCAAGGGAGTTTACTGCCAAAGCCATTCATATCTTTGAAGAGGAAGTCACTAAGGACAGTGAAGTTCAAGTTGGGGAGGATTGGTCATTTCTTGAAGCTCAGAGTGAAGTTTGTGCAAAGCAGACTGACTCCGGTATTGCACTCGACTAGGTGCTCGAGCATGCACTCGACCGAGTGAGTGTTCGAGTGGCCGATCGAGCTGAAGAGTCAGAAGCTGTCAAGCCTGCTAAGTACATCCCTCCTGCTTACAAACCGCCTCTACCATTCCCAGGACGTTTCAAGGCACAGAAGCTTAAGGAATTAAGGGAAATCATTGAGAAAAAACAAATGTTGACTTTGCAACAAAAGGAAGAGAAGGCTTTGAAGGAAGAGGTTGTGATTGAGAAACAAGAAGAAGTGATGGCCATACAAGAGATCATCATTGCTTACCAAGAAGAAGAGAGAGGACCTGCCTTGGAACAGTATGATCCATATCCTCTCTATAAGGATTTTTTGCTTGATTTATCAAAGAAGAAGGCTCAAGCTCAAGATGAGAAGGATCTTGAAGACCTTGGAGGAGTAATCATCCCAATTAAGCTTAAGGATCCAGGTCCATTCTATCTGCCTTGCACACTTAGCTATCTTCACTACAACCAGTGCTTATGTGACTTGGGAGCATCTATCAGTGTGATGCCCTATTCTATAGCACAAAAGCTTGGGCACACTGACTTCAAGTCCACCAACCTTCATATATGCCTAGCTGATGGTTCAAACAGAGATGTGGTTGGCAAGTTGGAGAATATTCTAGTCAAGATAGGAAGAGCAAGGGTTCATACAGATTTTGTGGTATTGGAGATGGACAAGGAACCTGAAGATCCTATCATCCTTGGGAGGCCATTCTTAGCCACAGTTGGAGCTGTTATTGATGTTAAGGAAGGTCTTGTGACCTTGAACATTTCTGAGGGTATAGCTATGAAGTTTAACATCTATAACCCAACCAACCTTCCTACCATTGATGATCAACCTTTTACTATCAAGGACAAAGGTGGTCATGAAGGTTTAAGTGAAGTGGCAACTCCAAAGGACAATCTCTCTCTTCAAGAGGTTCCTGTGGAAAAGCTTAAGAGGTCATTTCAAGAGTTGACTGGTATGGTTAAGGATCTCCAAGTCAAGCTAAACAAGAGGTCTTTGAGGAAAGCAAGACCAAGGCTCAAAATCAAGAAGAAATATGGTTTGTGTGTTAAGGGTGAGGTGATCAAGGATCAGACTCACAGTGATCAAGAAGTGCCAGGGAGGATTTCATCACCTCCTTGGTATCTAAACAAAGCCTAAGAAGGCAACCAAAGTCAAGCTTAGTGACTCTAAACAAGCTCACTAGGGAGGAAGTCCCTAAGGTATCCTTTGTAAATATGCTTTATTTTCTTAGTAGTTTTGATGTGTTTTGTTTTATGTTTGTGTTGGGCAGGCCTTTCAATGAAAGTGTAGATGGGTATGGAGAGATTTGGACTTGGGGAAGGAGATTCGCAAGCCCACTCGACCAGCCCACGAGAGGTACTCGACCGAGTTGGCAAAGAACTAAGGCCCACTCGATTCTCATTTCTCTAGAATGATCGAGTGGAGGGAAGAACAAGAAGAAAAATTTTGAAATTTCAAACTTTGGTCAAGGAGCTCGACCACGTGCTGGTCGAGTGTGGGGTCGAGTGGCAGCAAAAAGCAGGTCAAAGATTCTCATTTCAAATTTGAATGGTATGGACGCTCCACCCTTGTCTCCTTGCCCCCTTAGCTTCTTTAAATAAAGCCTTACACGATCCTATGTCTCTCACACTCTCTCATTTGCTCAAAACAACTAAAATCAAGTTTTAAAATCTCTCTCAAAGTTCATCTTTTGCTCAAGCTTAGCTCTTTTAAGTTTTTGGGTCACTAACCTATTAAACTTAAGCTTTGAGTCTATTCCCTTCAGTTCTATTCGAAAATGTCTTCAAGGATTACAAGGAAGTCTCAACAAGCGGCTGCAAGCTCCATGGAACGTTTTGATGATCGCCTACAATCAAGAGGAGAAGCTGGAAGAACCACTCGACGCCCCACTCGAGCATGCACTCGATCGAGTGGTGGTCCGAGTGGTCGATCGAGTCAGATGCCGTGTTCAAGAAATCAGTCAGTTGAGGAAGATCCTGAGAGAACTGAAAGTGAAGAAGAAAGGGAGCCAACTCTTAGTGATTTCATGAGGAGAAACAAGGCCAAAGGGAAGAGGCCAGCAGTTGAGATTGAACAAGAGGAGGTTGAGAGTGAGAGTGAAGAAGAAGGTGAAGAAGAAGAGGGAGAGGATGATGGAGAAGCAGAATCTTGTGGATTGACAAAGAGGCAACTTTATGAAGCCTTCATGAGAATGGAGTTCCTGGGAACTAGGTATCCACACAAGGAAACCATGGAGAAGCTAGCCATTGATAAAGATGTGGAGTACCTTTTTGAGAAGAGCAACCTAACCAAGTTCATGGGGCTTTGCATGGAGGGGTATAAAGAAGAAAGTTGTGAGTTTCTAGCCACAGTCAAGCTGCACACATATGCAAGGAAGGATGATGAGTTTGGAGCTGGTCATATTGCTTTCACAATCAAGGGGAAGAACTATGAGCTTTCTTTGAAGAAGATAGCAAATGTGTTTGGTTTTGAAGTTGGTAGTAATAGGAGCTTGATGATACCAAGAGAGGAGCTCTATGCCATTTGGGAAACCATTGGAGACAACATCACCTATTCATCCTCCAAGACCAAGAGTTCAAAGATAAGAAGCCCAGTCCTAAGGTACTTCCACAAGGCCTTAGCAAATACATTCTTTGCTAGGAAGGAGACTGGAAATCTCAATGAGGGTGAGCTCAAGGTAATTGACATGGCTCTCAATGGAATCATCCTTGAGGCAAGAAATGGAACCATCATTCTTGGGACCACTGTGGAGACTGACCTTGCAATGGTGCTCATTGACCACATGATATATTTGAGAAGTTGGGTAGGCAAGCTACAAAACAAAGGGTCAAGAGGAGCCTTAGCCATTGGAGGCATCATCACTCCAATACTACAAGCTGCCAAGGTCCCACTTAGAGGAGAGAAGGTTTTGCCAAGATGGATTGACTCAAGCTACCTCACCTCCACTCTCATATTGGCCAAGGAAATGCATCAAGGAAATCACATCTTCAACTTTGAAATTCCAACAATTGGGAAAAAACAGTTGATCTTACCTAACCAAGAGCTCACCACTATTCAAGAAGGAGCAAACATTGACTTTTGGCCAGCTGATGAGTTCTTGTTTGATGGGATAGTTCAACCAAGAGTTGATGAAGCTGGAGATGTGCAAATGGCTGATGGGGAGGAGCAATTTTACTTTGAAGATTATGAGCCTAACCCAAGGGATAGTAAAGGAGAGAGAGACTAGCAAGAGGTTGACTCTCCTACAAAAGTGGAGCAAGTGGCGTGGGAAGAGATTTGATAAGCTTAAGAAGAAGGTGACCAATATGGCTAAGTCCATCAAGGGCCTAAAGAAGGAGATTGCTGAGCTGAAGAGTGCAAACTCATCTCCAAGCCATTCAAGCCCTTTGAGGAGGAGTAGCTCAACTAGAGCACTCTCAAGAGTTGCAAACCCTGTGGAACCAGCTAGAGCTTCAATGTACGAGCCAAATCAGAGGAAGAGGAGTTCAAGTAGCCGTGAACAACAATTTTTGAGGCACTCGACCGGATCACTCGAGCACCCACTCGACCGAGCACCCCAGATGTACTCGGCCGAGTTCCAGCCCAGATCACCTTATGGCTTCCCACCTCCAGCTGCTTATCCAGGATATCCAGGTTACCCTCCCATCCCACCCCAGTACTTCATGGATCTAGCACTCTACCAGCAGTTCTACCAGCAGCAAGGTCAGAATTTTGACACTCGTGGTCCAGCTCGACCCCCCCACTCGAGCACGTACTCGACCGAGTCCCGGTC
>NW_010921974.1:11419-11690 GCF_000633955.1 Camelina sativa
GGCTTCTTATCTTTGAACTCTTGGTCTTGGAGGATGAATAGGTGATGTTGTCTCCAATGGTTTCCCAAATGGCATAGAGCTCCTCTCTTGGTATCATCAAGCTCCTATTACTACCAACTTCAAAACCAAACACATTTGCTATCTTCTTCAAAGAAAGCTCATAGTTCTTCCCCTTGATTGTAAAAGCAATATGACCAGCTCCAAACTCATCATCCTTCCTTGCGTATGTGTGCAGCTTGACTGTGGCTAGAAACTCACAACTTTCTTCTTT
>NW_010921975.1:0-4096 GCF_000633955.1 Camelina sativa
TCCCAAATACTCACTCATGGTATGGCTAGCAGTCCTGAATAAGTTGTCAACAGGGGACCGAATGCAGTCTTGGAGTGAAAGTTTCAACTCGTCATGTGTACTCTGTTCTGCAGCATTGGAAACTCGTGACCACCTCTTTTTCTCCTACCCATTTTCTGCAGATATATGGACAGGCCTTACTCATAAACTCTGTCCACACAGATTCTTGACTTCCTGGGATGAAAATTTGTCCCTCCTTACCGCTGATACACTCGACTCCACTACCATATATCTGCTGCGCTATGCTTTTTAGGCCACTGCTCACACACTATGGCGAGAACGGAACCGGAGAAGGCATGGAGAACCATCAGTCACAGCTCCTCATCTACTCAAAACAATCGACCGGAATATAAGAGACAAGCTACTCTCATTCAACTCTCAGTGCACCAGCAAATCAAATGCTGCTCTGGCACTGTGGCTGGCCACAAGATAACACCAAACATTTTGCTTGTACTTTTCGATTTTCTAGTTTCAACCATTTTTAACCAAACGCTAATGTAAAAAGCTTTTTTCGAATAAATTTTACATTTTATTCAAAAAAAAAAAAATACAACATCTAACCCCACCAAAATTTATTTCATATTTTTCACCTTATTTATGTTTATTTTTTGTGCTCACATATTATTAATCATATTTAATATCAAATGAAATTAAAATAATTAAAAATTAAATTAATTTATATATTAAATTGAGATTTTGTTTTTATGTAATAAAATATATAAATTGTTTGCAAATAATAAAAACATGAAATAAAAGATGATAGCTGATAGAAAAAATATAGTAGAAAAGATGAGTTTTTTTTTGTGTGTCCAAATTAAATGAAACAAGTCTCTATTTATAGAGAATGAAAAAGATGAATTTTGGTATAACAATTTTAAAATAAAATTTTCGGATTCTATAAGATAATTGATTTCAAATAATTGGGTTGAATAAAAATTTATGCAATCTCACTATCCAATAGAAACACAACACATTTCTTTATCTAAATATTATCCTACAATTAAAAAAAAATAACCAATAAAAACCTGCCACGTGGCAAGTATACCCCAAACTTTTGGTCTTCAACTCAGTTGTTTCCACGTCAGCTCTTTTATTTTTTTTAACTGACTATTGCATGACTTCAACTGTTGAATAATTTCACCATTGTAACTAGTCTTAGAGAACTTATGAAGAACACTCTTTATTGAAACTTTCTTTTTATTTCACTTCTTTAAGTTAATTACAAATGATGGGGGTGAGGAGGTACTTATAGCTTCCACGGTTCAAAAGACCGACCTTTTTTTTTAATAATAAATTATATATTATAATATAATAAATAAACTACAACTAGTGGTCCCATATCCACTAGCCACCTAACCACAATCACAACCAACAGCGGAATAACAATACCAATAAAAATCCAATAATAACCAATATCATAACCAATAATTAGAACATCAACAATATCCAATAATCAAATAACAGGAAACATAGAACCAGCAACCTAGCAATGTTCTAATGACCCAACTCTAGCAACCTAGCAATGCCAGAAAACATCAAACCGAGTCCCTAGAACATCCTCCTCTTCATTGCCTTGATTCCACGATCACACTTTGCCTTTACCTGCACCACAAACACATATTGCAATGCATGAGTATTTTATAAACACTCAGTAAGGCAATCCTCCCATCTACTGGGCTATACACACAAGCAATAGAGACATCTCTAACCATCAAACAACATTCAACAATCAACAATAACAAACCAGGACTCTGCATCGACCGATACCAACATGCATCGACCGACACCAGATGGAGGTTGCGTCGACCGACGCAAGATCTGCGTCGACCGATGCAAGGTTAACTTGCATCGACCGATGCTCCCAATGCATCGACCGACGCATGCTCGACATAACACGAAAACCCTAGAGTTTACGCGCCGTCCTCGCATCTGCATCGACCGACGCACAAAGTGCATCGACCGATGCAATGCCGAGCATCGTTTTCCTCCGAAGCTTCTCGCTGGATCTTCGTTCCTACAACCACAAAACTCGATCCCAAGCAACAAGAAAACTTCCTAACGTCCAGAACAACGATCTAACAAGTCTAACAACACACAACAAGCAAATTAGAGAGTTCTCTAGCTTAGATAAGCCATGGTCCTGCACTTACCTTTGCCAAGACGAATCTGAACCTAAACACAAAAAGAAAACGCTTCTAGGAAGCTCCTACAACGATCCCAGCTACAAATCTCTACAGGAACAGCCTCAAATCTCCAGAAATCCCCAAAAACACCAAGAACACTTCTCTTTCTCTTTCGTTTCTCTCAAAAGCGGCTAAACATGCCTAATGAGACAAAACACGAGTTTAAAGTTTTTCCTTTACCTAAAATGCAGCGTTTGAGTTAAGTCAAAACGCAGGAACTCGACCTTGCATCGACTGATGCAACATCTGCATCGACTGATGCAACTCCCAAACCGGAATTTTGGTTCACGGATGTTACAATTCTCCCTCACCAATCTAGATTCGTCCTCGAATCTCGAACAACCATCAGCCAAGGACTCCTGTGCAACCTCTAGGCGATGGACTCACGCTCCAGGTGTTATTTTCTCTCGACTTTTTGGACTTTCCTTTACTCATAGGCCTAAACCTTGAGTTTTCATTGGCTCCTCATCAGATCTAAGTCTGCATGCCAATGTTGGCTCCTCATCGGGCCTAAACCCGCATGCCTTAATATATATAACGAAAAAAAATCCAAAACTCGTCTCTCGGGTTGCCACCCTACAGCGCGCCCCCGGATCGTCATCCAAAGTGGATATACCAACCATATTCCCAAGCCACAGAGTCTCTGAATATAGCAGTACTAGGAGAACCTAAGTCCTCCAAGAGCCGGGAGCAAACAATACTGAACACGTCTGAGTCCTATCCCTATCCAGGTTTCCTTCCTGTGGCTCGTGTAAAACACATATTCCCTCACTGGAATACCTCATGACCACTAGAGGATCATATACATGCCACAAGGGCCGCCACAAAGGCTAAACAAAATGTCCTAAAGAGGACCGCCACCAAGGCCAAACAAAATGTCCTAAAGAGGACCGCCACCAAGGCCAAACAAAATGTCCTAAAGAGGACCGCCACCAAGGCCAAACAAATGTCATAAACAGGACCGTCACCAAGGCCAAACAAATGTCCTAAAAAGGACCGCCACCAAGGCCACACAAATGTCCTAAAAAGGACCGCCACCAAGGCCACACGTCCCGAAGGACTGTCACAAAGACCATCTGTCCCGAAGGACTGCCTAAATAGGCACTCTGGCTAAACAGCCCGCCACAAAGACCATGCAATTGGCTAAACAGCCCGTCACAAAGGCCACACAATGGCTAAACAGCCCGCCATAAAGGCCACACACGGCTAAACAGCCCGGAACAAAGGCCACACAATGTCTAAAAAGACCGCCACACACGAGCACACTGACTCGCAAGTCCGCCACTAAGGCCACACAAGCCACTCCAAGGCTCTCCACAGCTAAAATGGAAAAATTCTAACTCCCGTAAAACTTTCCATATTTAGCACTTTCCATTTTTGGAAACTTTCCACTTTTGGAAACTTCTGTTTCAGGAAACTTTCCTCCAAAACACTGCCTCACGGAAACTTTGTACTCCGAGCACCACCTCATCTTGTTACTGAGTCGCACAACCAACCATCCCAAGCGACCGAGTAACAAGAGAGATGGGCTGGAATACTCCATTCCCGCTCCAGCCACAGATTATAGATGGGACCAGGCTAAACAAGCTCAAGTCGCGGTTTGCTTCTCATACCACTTCTTTAACCTTGCCTTCATCTTCACCTCAGGCTCCCAGGTCTGATCCTCAACACCATCAAAGTCCCAAAGGACTCTTATCAAAGGAATCTTCTTCTTCCGAAGTTCCTTGATCCTCCTCCTGAGAACCCTCACTGGTCTCGCCTCCAAAGTCATGTTAGGCTGAAGATCTTCAGGAATCTTAGCCAACAACTAATCATCCTCACGGAGACACTTCCCCAACATAGACACATGGAAAACCTTATCGAATGCTCGTATA
>NW_010921975.1:5979-8456 GCF_000633955.1 Camelina sativa
GTAGGATAGTTGCCCTCATGCTTCGGCAACTGCCGCGAAGCATAGGCAATCACCTTCCCATGCTGCATCAGCACACACCCCAAACCAACTCTAGATGCATCAGTATACACCACATAGGGTTCTCCCTGCTCAGGGAAAGCCAACACTAGTGTAGTAGTCAACATCTCCTTAAGGCTTTCAAAGCCCTCCTCACACTCCTGTGACCAAACAAAAGGAACATCCTTCCCTGTCAACTTAGTCATAGGGCGTGCTCTACTTGCAAAACCCTGCACAAACCTCATGTAGTAACCTGCCAACCCAAGGAAACTCCTCACCTATGTGGCATTCTGCGGTCTAGGCCAATCCCTGATAGCCTGAATTTTCTCCGGATCCACAGAAACCCCCTTTGCAGAAACAATATGACCCAGAAAACCCATCTCATGCTGCCAAAAACTACACTTGCTCAACTTGGCAAACAACTTCTGCTCCCACAGCTTCTCCAGAACTGCCCTCAAATGAACTGTATGCTCCTCAGGACTCTAAGAATAAACCAGGATATCGTCGATGAAAATGATGACAGACACGTTCAGAAACTCCTGAAACACGCTGTTCATCAATCTCATAAACGCTGCTGGCGCGTTAGTCAACCCTAAAGGCATCACCACAAACTCATAATGCCCATACCTCGTCCTGAAAGCGGTCTTCCTCACATATGCCTCATCTATCGTTATCTGATGATATCCCGACGCTAGATCTACCTTAGAGAACCAAGTAGCACCCCTCAACTGATCCAACAACTCATCAATCCTGGGAAGAGGGTACTTGTTCTTCACAGTGACCCGGTTCAAGCCCCGATAATCAATGCACAACCTGAAACTCCCATCCTTCTTCTTGACAAACAACACTGGCGCTCCCGACGGTGATACACTAGGACGGATGAATCCCTTACTCAACAAATCCTCTAGCTGCTTCTTCAGCTCTGTCATCTCTGCTGGAGCCATTCTGTAAGGAGCCTTGGAAAACGGTGTCGTCCCCGGTTCCAGTTCAATGGTAAAAGGATCCGACTGAGATGGTGGTAATCCCTGCAAAGACTGAAACAGATCCTCAAACTCCTCCACTACCGGAATACCGCTAACCATAGACTTCCCCACTGACTCTGGCATAGATATAGTAACCAAATAAGCCTCACGGCCCTTCTCGATCATCTTCCCAGCCTGAATTGCTGAGATCACAAGACTCCCCGAAGTCGGTCTAATACCCTGAAAAACCAACTTCCCTCCTGGACGCTCAAACTCCACTCTACCCCGGTGGCAATCCAAATGCACCATATGCCGATGCAACCAATCCATCCCGAGAATAACATCATACAATTCCACTGGACTGATAAGCAAATCCGCTGGCCACGACTCTCCTGCGATCTGAATTTCAACCCCTCTAGCTCGTCCAATAACTCTCAAGAACTTGCCTCCCACAACTCTGACAACTCTAGTACGCTCTCCGGGATCTCCTCTGATTTCCGCACTCTCTGCACACTCCGGAGTAATGTAGCTATGAGAAGCTCCAGAATCAAACATAACATGGGACTTAAACCCGCCCACCAACAAGGACCCTACACAAACCTCATGTGTTGAGAACCTAGTACTTTATCACAGGAAAAACATAAAATCTGAACCTACTAAAAATTCACAAAGCTTAAGTACCAGAAATTATACCTGTGATCGCCCCGGCACTGGTTCCACCAGTCTCTACAGTCGTGTAAACCCGTGGCGCCTGCTCAATCCGTGCCACCTGCTGACCTCCAGGCTGCACCTGCTGCAACGCTGCCACTGCAGCCGGCTGCAACTTGGGATAAAAAGGCCTGATGTGCCCTGTCTCCCTACAATGATAACATACCCGAGGCCCTGCCGTCGGAGCACTCCTCTTGGGACAACTAGCAACCTTGTCATCCTTGCTCCCACAACTGAAGCAACTCGCACCACTCGGCTTCTGCGTAGCCTCCCACCTCATGTGGTTTCCTGTGCAGGCCTACCGCCCCTGCTAGAACCAACCTGCTGCTGAGCCTTACTAGGCTGAACTGCTGGAACTACCGCCACTGACAATGCCTGGATTTCCTCCTCAGTCTCTGCTGCAGTCTCAACCAGCTCTGCACACGTAGCATAACTCTGCCCTCTACAGTGAAATCTCAAATCATCACGTAGAGCCCTCAAAAACCTCCTGATCTGAGCCTCCTTAGACTCCATAGCCCGACCCCCATAACATAGAAGTCGACTGAACTCCAAGTCCAGCTCCCGCACTGACCGTGTCCCCTAAGACAACTGAAGGAACTGCACCTCCAACTGATCCAATGCCTCTCTAGGAAAATTCTTGCGGTTGAACTCCAAGACGAAGTCAGCCCAAGTCATCTCCCGCTGCACTCTCCTAGCAGCCACTGATCTCCACCACAACTCAGCATCACCACTCAAATGGTAGACCCCTATGTCCACCCAAAACTCCTCAGG
>NW_010921975.1:10260-11593 GCF_000633955.1 Camelina sativa
CACTTTCCCTTTACCTGCACCACAAACACATATTGCAATGCATGAGTATTTTATAAACACTCAGTAAGGCAATCCTCCCATCTACTGGGCTATACACACAAGCAATAGAGTTATCTCTAACCATCAACAACAATCAACAAACAACAATAAACAAACCAGGACTCTGCATCGACCGACACCAACATGCATCGACCGACACCAAATGGAAGTTGCATCGACCGATGCAAGGTTAACTTGCATTGACCGATGCTCCCAATGCATCGACCGACGCATGCTCGTCATAACACAAAAACCCTAGAGTTTACGCGCCGTCCTCGCATCTGCATTGACCGACGCACAAAGTGCATCGACCGATGCAATGCCGAGCATCGTTTTCCTCCGAAGCTTCTTGCCGGATCTTCGTTCCTACAACCACAAAACTTGATCCCAAGCCACAAGAAAGCTTCCTAACGTCCAGAACAACGATCTAGCAAGTCTAACAACACACAACAAGCAAATTAGAGAGTTCTCTAGCTTAGATAAGCCATGGTCCTGCACTTACCTTTGCCAAGACGAATCTGAACCTTAACACAAGAAGAAAACGCTTCTAGGAAGCTCCTACAATGATCCCAGCTACAAATCTCTACAGGAACAGCCTCAAATCTCCAGAAATCCCCAAGAACACCAAGAACACTTCTCTTTCTCTTTCGTTTCTCTCAAAAGCGGCTAAACACGCCTAATGAGACCAAACACGAGTTTAAGGGTTTTCCTTTACCCAAAACGCAGCGTTTGACTTAAGTCAAAACGCAGGAACTCGACCTTGCATCCA
The DNA here is from genome assembly GCF_000633955.1 of Camelina sativa. Lineage (NCBI taxonomy): Eukaryota > Viridiplantae > Streptophyta > Magnoliopsida > Brassicales > Brassicaceae > Camelina > Camelina sativa. The sequence goes on from NW_010921975.1 coordinate 11,069, forward strand.
CCGATGCAACTCCCAAACCGGGATTTCGGTTCACGGATGTTACACCAGTTAGCTTACAAAAGTTTCCAGATTATTTTACTATTATCTATATCACTCTACTAAAGTTAACTATAATATCTAGATTTTATCTTACAAATATCTAGATTATCCTACATAAATATCTTAATATATCTATCTAATAGAATTCTCTAGAACACTTAAATGTGATGATGATTTTAAAAATGCTTCTAGAGAAATCTAGCACTTAGGCTTAACTTTGGGTTTAGTAAACCCATAATTAAGTTTGACCCAAAATCAAGTTTAACTTCAATAGGTAAGCATATTATTTTGCTCCATTTTTCTTCGAGGTAAGCATCCTCCATTTGTGCTTGATATCTCAATTGGATCACCAAAACGTCTCCATGACGTCTTACGCGTGAATCTACTCCACGTCCTCTTCGGTTATCTCTGTAACCGACTTATGCTTTATTTTTTTCTGTGAGGTAAGCATCCTCTTTTCTTGCTTGGTGACTCTCTTTGATCACC
>NW_010921976.1:0-437 GCF_000633955.1 Camelina sativa
GGATGAATTTGGAGTGTTTAGACAACATTTAAACCCGTTTTGTCCCAAAACAGGCTTAAATAGAGAAATAAGGCTAAACCCGAGAGAAAAAATTGATTCGAAGCAGTAAACAGCTATGCTACCCTTTCTAGGGTCAAAATATGTAACAATCCAATGCATTTGACTAATTATAAGAGTTCGAGTTGAATTTGGAGTGTTTAGACACCAGTTTTACCCATTTTTTCCCGAAACAGGCTAAAACCGAGAAAACATTGACTCGAAGCAAGAAACATCTTTATTACTGTTTCTAGGGTAAGAATGTGTGAGTGTCCAATGAATTTCACTAATTGAAGAGTTTGGGATGAATTTGGAGTGTTTAGACATCACTTAAACCCGTTTTATCCCAAAACAGGCTTAAACTAAGAAATAAGGCTAAAACCGAGAGAAAACATTGATTC
>NW_010921976.1:1370-11498 GCF_000633955.1 Camelina sativa
GGATGAATTTGGAGTGTTTAGACAAGACTTAAACCCGTTTTATCTAAAAACAGGCTTAAACCGAGCAAACAGGCTAAAACCGAGAGAAAACATTAATTCGAAGCATTAAACAGCTATGTTACTCTTTCTAAGGTCAAAATATGTAATAATCCAATGCATTTGACTAATTATAAGAGTTCGGGTTGAATTTGGAGTGTTTAGACACCACTTTTACCCATTTTGTCCCGAAACAGGCTAAAACCGAGAAAACATTGACTCGAAGAAATAAACACCTTTATTACTGTTTCTAGGGTCAGAATGTGTGACAATCCATTGCATTTGACTAACGGTAAGAGTTTGGGTTGAATTTGGAGTGTTTAGACACTACTTTTACCCATTTTGTCCCGAAACAGGCTAAAACCGAGAGAAAACATTGATTCGAAGCAGTAAAAAGCTATGCTACTCTTTCTAGGATCAAAATATGTAACAATCCAATGCATTTGACTATTTGGAGTGTTTAGACACTACTTTTACCCATTTTGTCCCGAAACAGGCTAAAACCGAGAGAAAACATTGATTCGAAGCAGTAAAAAGCTATGCTACTCTTTCTAGGATCAAAATATGTAACAATCCAATGCATTTGACTATTTGGAGTGTTTAGACACTACTTTTACCCATTTTGTCCCGAAACAGGCTAAAACCGAGAGAAAACATTGATTCGAAGCAGTAAAAAGCTATGCTACTCTTTCTAGGATCAAAATATGTAACAATCCAATGCATTTGACTATTTGGAGTGTTTAGACACTACTTTTACCCATTTTGTCCCGAAACAGGCTAAAACCGAGAGAAAACATTGATTCGAAGCAGTAAAAAGCTATGCTACTCTTTCTAGGATCAAAATATGTAACAATCCAATGCATTTGACTATTTGGAGTGTTTAGACACTACTTTTACCCATTTTGTCCCGAAACAGGCTAAAACCGAGAGAAAACATTGATTCGAAGCAGTAAAAAGCTATGCTACTCTTTCTAGGATCAAAATATGTAACAATCCAATGCATTTGACTATTTGGAGTGTTTAGACACTACTTTTACCCATTTTGTCCCGAAACAGGCTAAAACCGAGAGAAAACATTGATTCGAAGCAGTAAAAAGCTATGCTACTCTTTCTAGGATCAAAATATGTAACAATCCAATGCATTTGACTATTTGGAGTGTTTAGACACTACTTTTACCCATTTTGTCCCGAAACAGGCTAAAACCGAGAGAAAACATTGATTCGAAGCAGTAAAAAGCTATGCTACTCTTTCTAGGATCAAAATATGTAACAATCCAATGCATTTGACTATTTGGAGTGTTTAGACACTACTTTTACCCATTTTGTCCCGAAACAGGCTAAAACCGAGAGAAAACATTGATTCGAAGCAGTAAAAAGCTATGCTACTCTTTCTAGGATCAAAATATGTAACAATCCAATGCATTTGACTATTTGGAGTGTTTAGACACTACTTTTACCCATTTTGTCCCGAAACAGGCTAAAACCGAGAGAAAACATTGATTCGAAGCAGTAAAAAGCTATGCTACTCTTTCTAGGATCAAAATATGTAACAATCCAATGCATTTGACTATTTGGAGTGTTTAGACACTACTTTTACCCATTTTGTCCCGAAACAGGCTAAAACCGAGAGAAAACATTGATTCGAAGCAGTAAAAAGCTATGCTACTCTTTCTAGGATCAAAATATGTAACAATCCAATGCATTTGACTATTTGGAGTGTTTAGACACTACTTTTACCCATTTTGTCCCGAAACAGGCTAAAACCGAGAGAAAACATTGATTCGAAGCAGTAAAAAGCTATGCTACTCTTTCTAGGATCAAAATATGTAACAATCCAATGCATTTGACTATTTGGAGTGTTTAGACACTACTTTTACCCATTTTGTCCCGAAACAGGCTAAAACCGAGAGAAAACATTGATTCGAAGCAGTAAAAAGCTATGCTACTCTTTCTAGGATCAAAATATGTAACAATCCAATGCATTTGACTATTTGGAGTGTTTAGACACTACTTTTACCCATTTTGTCCCGAAACAGGCTAAAACCGAGAGAAAACATTGATTCGAAGCAGTAAAAAGCTATGCTACTCTTTCTAGGATCAAAATATGTAACAATCCAATGCATTTGACTATTTGGAGTGTTTAGACACTACTTTTACCCATTTTGTCCCGAAACAGGCTAAAACCGAGAGAAAACATTGATTCGAAGCAGTAAAAAGCTATGCTACTCTTTCTAGGATCAAAATATGTAACAATCCAATGCATTTGACTATTTGGAGTGTTTAGACACTACTTTTACCCATTTTGTCCCGAAACAGGCTAAAACCGAGAGAAAACATTGATTCGAAGCAGTAAAAAGCTATGCTACTCTTTCTAGGATCAAAATATGTAACAATCCAATGCATTTGACTATTTGGAGTGTTTAGACACTACTTTTACCCATTTTGTCCCGAAACAGGCTAAAACCGAGAGAAAACATTGATTCGAAGCAGTAAAAAGCTATGCTACTCTTTCTAGGATCAAAATATGTAACAATCCAATGCATTTGACTATTTGGAGTGTTTAGACACTACTTTTACCCATTTTGTCCCGAAACAGGCTAAAACCGAGAGAAAACATTGATTCGAAGCAGTAAAAAGCTATGCTACTCTTTCTAGGATCAAAATATGTAACAATCCAATGCATTTGACTATTTGGAGTGTTTAGACACTACTTTTACCCATTTTGTCCCGAAACAGGCTAAAACCGAGAGAAAACATTGATTCGAAGCAGTAAAAAGCTATGCTACTCTTTCTAGGATCAAAATATGTAACAATCCAATGCATTTGACTATTTGGAGTGTTTAGACACTACTTTTACCCATTTTGTCCCGAAACAGGCTAAAACCGAGAGAAAACATTGATTCGAAGCAGTAAAAAGCTATGCTACTCTTTCTAGGATCAAAATATGTAACAATCCAATGCATTTGACTATTTGGAGTGTTTAGACACTACTTTTACCCATTTTGTCCCGAAACAGGCTAAAACCGAGAGAAAACATTGATTCGAAGCAGTAAAAAGCTATGCTACTCTTTCTAGGATCAAAATATGTAACAATCCAATGCATTTGACTAACTATAAGAGTTCGGGTTGAATTTGGAGTGTTTAGACACCACTTTTATGCCTTTTGTCCCGAAACAGGCTAAAACCAAGAAAACATTGATGTGAAGCAGTAAACAGCTTTGTTACTGTTTAGAGAGTCAGAATGTGTGACAATCCATTGCATTTGACTAACTGTAAGAGTTCGGGATGAATTTGGAGTGTTTAGACAACACTTAAACCCGTTTTATCCCAAAACAAGCTTAAACAGAGAAAACATGCTAAAACGGAGAGAAAACATTGAGTGAAAGCAGTAAACAGCTATGTTACTCTTTCTAGGGTCAAAATATGTAACAATCCAATGCATTTGACTAATTATAAGAGTTCGGGTTCAATTCGGAGTGTTTAGACACCACTTTTACCCCTTTTGTCCCGAAAAGGCTAAAACCGAGAAAACATTGATGCGGAGCAGTAAACAGCTTTGTAACTGTTTATAGGGTAAGATTTTGTGACAATCCATTGCATTTGACTAACTGTAAGAGTTCGGGATGAATTTGGAGTGTTTAGACAACACTTAAACCCGTTAAATCCCAAAAAAGGTTTAAACAGAGAAAACAAGCTAAAACCGAGAGAAAATGTTGATTCGAAGAAATAAACAGCTATGTTACTCTTTCTAGGGTCAAAATATGTAACAATCCAATACATTTGATTAATTATAAGAGTTCAGGTTGTATTTGGATTGGTTAGACACCACTTTTACCCATTTTGTCCCGAAAAAGGCTAAAACCAAGAAAACATTGATGCGAACCAATAAACAGCTATGTTACTGTTTCTATGGTCAGAATGTGTGACAATCCATTGCATTTGACTAACTGTAAGAGTTTGGGATGAATTTGGAGTGTTTAGACAACACTTAAACCCGTTTTATCCCAAAACAGGCTTAAACAGAGAAATAAGTCTAAAACCGAGAGAAAACATTGATTCGAAGCAGTAAACAGCTATGTTTTCTTTCTAGCATCAAAATATGTAACAATCCAATGCATTTGACTACTTATAAGAGTTCGGGTTGAATTTGTCCACTTTTACCGCTTTTGTTCCGAAACAGGCTAAAACCGAGAAAACATTGATGCGAAACAGTAAGCAGATTTGTTACTGTTTATAGGGTCAGAATGTGTGAAATCCATTGCATTTGACTAACTGTAAGAGTTTGGGATGAATTTGGAGTGTTTAGACAACACTTAAACCCGTTTTATCCCAAAACATGCTTAAAAAGAGAAAACAGGCTAAAACCGAGAGAAAATGTTGATTCGAAGAAGTAAACAGCTATTTTACTCTTTCTAGGGTCAAAATATGTAACAATCCAATGCATTTGACTAATTATAAGAGTTCGAGTTGAATTTGGAGTGTTTAGACACCACTTTTACCCATTTTGTCCCGAAACAGGCTAAAACCGAGAAAATATTGACTCGAAGCAATAAACAGCTTTGTTACTGTTTCTAGGGTCAGTATGTGTGAGTATCCAATAAATTTGACTAATTGAAGAGTTTGGGATGAATTTGGAGTGTTTAGACAACACTTAAACCCGTTTTATCCCAAAACAGGCTTAAACAGAGAAAACATTGATGCGAAGCAGTAAACAGCTTTGTTACTGTTTATAATGTCAGAATGTATGACAATCCATTGCATTTGACTAACTGTAAGAGTTTGGGATGAATTTGGAGTGTTTAGACAACACTTAAACCCGTTTTATCCCAAAATAAGCTTAAAAAGAGAAAACAAGCTAAAACCGAGAGAAAATGTTGATTCGAGGCAGTAAAAAGCTATGTTACTCTCTCTAGGGTCAAAATATGTAATAATCCAATGCATTTGACTAATTGTTAGAGTTCGGGTTGAATTTGGAGTGTTTAGACACCACTTTTACCCATTTTGTCCCAAAAAAGGCTAAAACCGAGAAAACATTGATGCGAAGCAGTAAACAGATTTGTTACTGTTTCTAGGGTCAGAATGTGTGACAATCCAATGCATTTGACTAACTGTAGAGTTCGGGATGAATTTGGAGTGTTTAGACAACACTTAAACCCGTTTTATCCCAAAACTGGCTTAAACTGAGAAAACATGCTAAAACCGAGAGAAAACATTGATTCGAAGCAGTAGATCTTGTACTTCTTTTAAAAGGAAAAAAAGACTAAATTCTTCAATATTGTTGGTTCATAACTTTTTTAATATTGAGAATTTGAGTTTGGTTCTTTCTTCAATATTGTAGATCTTTGATTTATTTTTCTAATGATGCAAGTTTCAGTATTTTCTGGGTTTATGATTTTGATGTTCATCATGTATGCTTGTGAGTAGTTGCTTAGGATCTTGAGGATGGGTTAGGCTGGGTTGTGTTTGAGGTTTGTCTGATTTGGTCAAGCTTGATTGTTGTAGATCTCTTCTAGGCTAGATGTTCTTATTGCTGATCCTATATCTGAGAGGGTAGGATCTGATTTCAAGCCTCTTAGCATCACACCAATGTCTAAGGAGCATAGATAAGGCTAGATCTAGAGACTATCATTAGGCTTGCTAAGAGATTAGAAGTCTTGTTGGTTTTTTGACATATTGCTTAATGCCTGCTTGTGTAGATTCTTTACTTTGTGAGAACAAGTCTAGAGATGCATGAGTTTGATTGTTTCTTGCCATGAGAGTGGATTAAACATGTCTTAGAAATATATGTCTAGAGATTAGCTCAAGTTGTTTGAGATTTGTTGACCAAGTTAGATGACCTCAATCATAGTCCAGCCCATGAATCCCTCCTCAAGACCTTCCTTGTTTATTGATTTCTTAGCTTAAATCCTATTGTTTGATCGTTGTTTGATTCGTTTTGGTATTGCTCTGTTTTTCTTGTGTTGCTCTGTTTTGCGTATTTGTCCAGCTCGACCCTGCACTCGATCAGCACTCGATCGAGTGCTTGCTCGAGTTCCAACCCAGAACTTGTGTTTATGATTTGTGTTTGTCCTGTTTCACCCTAGTTGCATTTCTGTTGCATTCATTTAGTATCTTGTTCATTACTTACCTTGCATTAGTTCAATACTTGCATTTCCATAGTTTCTATTTTTGTTTGTCATAATCACTCTGTTCCATTTGCATTCTTACCTTGCATTAGTTCAATACTTTCTGCATTTTCCATTTCATCATAGGATTGTTAGTGACAAACAACCTTTACATCTGGCTTGACTTAGACTCATATGCACATCTTGATTGTTCACAAACACTCAAATTGGATTGACACCTCTTATACTACAACTGCATCAGGAGAATTGAAACACCCTGTCATCCATTCATTCATAAGTCATCATTCCATACATCATTCATCACCACCACAAAAATATCTGTTTCAATTTGGCGTCGTTGCCCATTTGAGTTTGTTTTGTGACATTTAGGATCATTATTAGTCTAAGATTAAGTTCGTTTATACACTTGTGAGGTTACTGAACTCGAAACTTCTTTTGCTTGGCTGTCTTGAGTTTCAGGTACCTACTCGACCACCCACTCGACCACCACTCGACCGAGTAGTGATCGAGCACTTGATCGAGTCAGCAGCGGGATACAAATAGACATCACTTCCCAGTCGACTCGACCACCCACTCGAGCCTGCGCTCGACCGAGTACATGTTCGAGTCTGTACTCGAGTTTGTTGATGCACACAAGGTCAAAAGGCAAAGACGATCTTCAAAGGCCTATTGACAACATTCATAGGCTACAAAAGGGTTTGAGACATAAGCAAAGAAGAGTAGTTCAAGAACAAGAAGAACAAGTAGTCATGGCGCAGCAAGATAACCATGCTCATAGACCTAGACACATTGGTGCTGGAGATGCACCTAACACACACAACCAAAGAGCTGGTATTGTGCCTCCTGCTGTGGCCAATAATAATTATGAAATCAAGAGTGGATTGATCTCCATGATACAAGCCAACAAATTTCATGGGTTGCCAATGGAGGATCCTCTAGATCACCTTGATGAGTTTGACTGGATATGTGGACTCACAAAAATCAATGGAGTAAGTGAAGATGGCTTCAAGTTAAGGATATTCCCATTTTCCCTTGGAGACAAAACTCATCTATAGGAGAAGACTCTTCCTACTGGAGCAATAACCACATGGGATGCATGCAAGAAAGCTTTTCTGGCCAAGTTCTTCTCCAATGCAAGGACTGCTAGATTGAGGAATGAAATTTCTGGGTTTGCTCAAAGGAATAATGAGAGCTTTTGTGAAGCTTGGGAGAGGTTTAAAGGATTCCAAACTCAGTGTCCTCACCATGGCTTCAGCAATGAGTCCCTTCTAAGCACTTTGTATAGAGGAGTGCTTCCCAAGATAAGAATGCTTCTTGATACAGCTTCAAATGGCAACTTCCTCAACAAGAATGTGGAAGAAGGATGGGAATTGGTTGAGAACCTTGCTCAGTCAGATGGTAATTATAATGAAGATTATGATAGAACCATGAGGATCCCCTCCACTGATCAAGAGGACAAATACAAGCAGGATTTAAAGATGGTCAATGAGAAGCTTGACAAGATTCTCCTAAGCCAGTCAAAAACCATTCACTTCATTGGTGAAGAAGAAGCTCCAGTCCAAGAAGGAGATAGGGAGTTTGCTGAGTTGTGTTATATGCAGAACCAAGGAGGAGGATACAAAGGCTACAACCAAGGTGGAGGATTCAAGCAGAACAACCTCTCTTATAGGAGCACCAATGTAGCCAACCCTCAAGACCAAGTCTATCCACCTCCTCAGCCTCAACAACAGCACAACTATGCACCCAAGCAGCAGCAACAAGTGTTCCAGCCCCAATTGTGTCCCCCACCAGGGTTTCAGACTAACCAAGGCCAGGAACAAGACCTAAGAGCAATGATACAACAGCTGTTGATTGGGCAAACCAATGGGAAAATTGAGGAAGCCAAACAGTTTGCTGAGCTGAATCAAAGGTTAACATCACAATATAATGATCTCAATATGAAGTTTGAAGGACTTAACTCAAGAGTGAAGTATATGGAGAGCAATATAGCATCTACTTCAGCTCCAAAACCCACCCAACTCCCTGGAAAAGCAGTTCAAAACCCAAGGGAGTTTACTGCCAAAGCCATTCATCTCTTTGAAGAGGAAGTCACTGGGGACAGTGAAGTTCAAGTTGGGGAGGATTGGTCATTTCTTGAAGCTCAGAGTGAAGTTTGTGCAAAGCAGACTGACTCCGGTATTGCACTCGACCAGGTGCTCGAGCATGCACTCGACCGAGTGAGTGTTCGAGTGGCCGATCGAGCTGAAGAGTCAGAAGCTGTCAAGCCTGCTAAGTACATCCCTCCTGCTTACAAACCGCCTCTACCATTCCCAGGACGTTTCAAGGCACAGAAGCTTAAGGAATTAAGGGAAATCATTGAGAAAAAACAAATGTTGGCTTTGCAACAAAAGGAAGAGAAGGCTTTGAAGGAAGAGGTTGTGATTGAGAAACAAGAAGAAGTGATGGCCATACAAGAGATCATCATTGCTTACCAAGAAGAAGAGAGAGGACCTGCCTTGGAACAGTATGATCCATATCCTCTCTATAAGGATTTTTTGCTTGATTTATCAAAGAAGAAGGCTCAAGCTCAAGATGAGAAGGATCTTGAAGACCTTGGAGGAGTAATCATCCCAATTAAGCTTAAGGATCCAGGTCCATTCTATCTGCCTTGCACACTTAGCTATCTTCACTACAACCAGTGCTTATGTGACTTGGGAGCATCTATCAGTGTGATGCCCTATTCTATAGCACAAAAGCTTGGGCACACTGACTTCAAGTCCACCAACCTTCATATATGCCTAGCTGATGGTTCAAACAGAGATGTGGTTGGCAAGTTGGAGAATATTCCAGTCAAGATAGGAAGAGCAAGGGTTCATACAGATTTTGTGGTATTGGAGATGGACAAGGAACCTGAAGATCCTATCATCCTTGGGAGGCCATTCTTAGCCACAGTTGGAGCTGTTATTGATGTTAAGGAAGGTCTTGTGACCTTGAACATTTCTGAGGGTATAGCTATGAAGTTTAACATCTATAACCCAACCAACCTTCCTACCATTGATGATCAACCTTTTACTATCAAGGACAAAGGTGGTCATGAAGGTTTAAGTGAAGTGGCAACTCCAAAGGACAATCTCTCTCTTCAAGAAGATTTTGTGGAAAAGCTTAAGAGGTCAGTTCAAGAGTTGACTGGTATGGTTAAGGATCTCCAAGTCAAGCTAAACAAGAGGTCTTTGAGGAAAGCAAGACCAAGGCTCAAAATCAAGAAGAAATATGGTTTGTGTGTTAAGGGTGAGGTGATCAAGGATCAGACTCACAGTGATCAAGAAGTGCCAGGGAGGATTTCATCACCTCCTTGGTATCTAAACAAAGCCTAAGAAGGCAACCAAAGTCAAGCTTAGTGACTCTAAACAAGCTCACTAGGGAGGAAGTCCCTAAGGTATCCTTTGTAAATATGCTTTATTTTCTTAGTAGTTTTGATGTGTTTTCTTTTATGTTTGTGTTGGACAGGCCTTTCAATGAAAGTGTAGATGGGTATGGAGAGATTTAGACTTGGAGAAGGAGATTTGCAAGCCCACTCGACCAGCCCACGAGAGGTACTCGACCGAGTTGGCAAAGAAGTAAGGCCCACTCGATTCTCATTTCTCTAGAATGATCGAGTGGAGGGAAGAAAAAGAAGAAAAATTTTGAAATTTCAAACTTTGGTCAAGGAGCTCGACCACGTGCTGGTCGAGTGTGGGGTCGAGTGCCAGCAAAAAGCAGGTAAAAGATTCCCATTTCAAATTTGAATGGTATGGACGCTCCACCCTTGTCTCCTTGTCCCCTTAGCTTCTTTAAATAGAGCCTTACACGATCCTATATCTCTCACACTCTCTCATTTGCTCAAAACAACTAACATCAAGTTTTAAAATCTCTCTCACAGTTCATCATTTGCTCAAGCTTACCTCTTTTAAGTTTTTGGGTCACTAACCTATTAACCTTAAGCTTTGAG
>NW_010921977.1:0-587 GCF_000633955.1 Camelina sativa
TTTAAATCAGTTGTAGCTCTTTTAACCGATAAGAGGTTAGATGTAAAGGTAGGCATAAAGAAAGCTTTTGAAACCTTATCAAATAGTTTCAAGTCTCCTACACCCTCAACTGGTATTCTATCCCCATTAGCAATAATAACATTACCCACAGCCGGTTTTATGTTGTGTATAAGACTAGGGTTACTTATCATGTGGTGAGAAGCACCCGAGTCAACAACAAGGGTTTTACTAGGCTGTGAAGCAAAGAAGGTGGTACCAGAATCCTTTAGCGTGGCAATGGATTTGATGAGAGCCTCCAGGTCAGACTTCCTCACAAGATCCCCAAACGAGGCTGCCATAGCCGTAGCCGCCGCACTGCCTTGGTTGGCTGCACCGGAACCTTGACCGCTTGACCCTTCATGTGAGAGGTTTGCTTTGAACTTGGCCGGCTTGAGGTGAGGGTGAAGAATCCAGCACTTGTCCTTCATGTGTCCCTTCTTTTTGCAGTGGTCACACACCATGGCTCTCCGGTCGTCGTGTTTGTAGGCGCCCTTGTTTGCAGTTGCCAAGTCTTCCTTTCCACTAAAGAGACCAAGGGAACCTTGTTC
>NW_010921977.1:2900-3737 GCF_000633955.1 Camelina sativa
CAGGATGAATTTGGAGTGTTTAGACAACATTTACAACCATTTTATCCCACAACAGGCTTAAACCGAGGAAATAGGCTAAAACCGAGAGACAAAATTGATTCGAAGCAGTAAACAGCTATGTTACTCTATCTAGGGTCATAGTATGTTACAATCCAATGCATTTGACTTATTAGAAGAGTTCCGGTTGAATTTGGAGTGTTTAGACACCAATTATACCCATTTTGTCCCGCAACAAGCTAATACCGAGAAAACATTGATATGAAGTAGTAAACAGCTTTGTTACTATTTCTAGGGTAAGAATGTGTGACAGTGCAATGCATTTTACTAATTTTAAGAGGTCGGGATGAATTTGGAGTGTTTAGACAACACTTAAACCCATTTTATCCCAAAAGAGACTTAAATTTGAAAAACAGACTAAAACCAAGAGAAACCATTGATTCGAAGCAGTGAACAGCTATGTTACTATTTCTATCGTCAAAATATGTAACAATCCAATGCATTTGACTAATTATAAGAGTTCGGGTTGAATTTGAGTATTTAGACACCACTTTTACCCATTTTGTCTAGAAAAAGGCTAAAACCAAGAAAACATTGATTTGAAGCAGTAAACAGCTTTGTCACTGTTTCTAGGGTCAGAATGTATGACAATCCAATGCATTTTACTAATTGTAAGAGTTCAGGATGAATTTGGAGTGTTTAGACAACACTTAAACACGTTTTATCCCAAAACAAACTTAAACCGAGAGAAAACATTGATTCGAAGCATTAAACAGCTATGTTACTCTTTCTAGAGTCAAAATATGTAACAATCCACTGCATTTGACTAATTATAAGAGT
>NW_010921977.1:8121-8855 GCF_000633955.1 Camelina sativa
GTAATTCATCCTCGGGGACGGCCGCGAGGTCCGGTCCATTCTCTGTACTGGTTGGACTTGACTCAAGCCGTGTAGGGGCCATCGGTGGAGATGAATTCCCAAGGTGGTCGAGGAGGAATTTTAGGCTAGAGGCCCGGTCATTAGGTGAGGAGGAGAGGTCTTTGAGGCTGTTCCAGTCCTTGTTGTCAAAATAGCCCACATTTTCCATGAAGCGAACATCTCGAGAAACATACAAACGACTTGTCATTGGATCATAGCACTTGTATCCCTTTTGAGTCGTGGAATAGCCAATGAACATGCACCTCACGTTTTTAGGATCAAGCCTACTCCGCTGTTCCCCTGGTACAAACACAACCGAATACGCGTAAGTGATCTAGGGATGGTTTAAATTTGTTCAATACCTCAAACGGTGACAAGTCACTAAGGACTTTGGTTGGTGTTCGATTAATCAAGTAACACGCCATCAGCACGGCATCGCCCCAATATCGTCTTGTCACATGTGAGTGGAACATCATGGACCGTGCGACCTCCATGAGGTGTCTGTTCTTCCTCTCGGCCACACCATTTTGTTGGGGTGTATATGGACAGCTGGTTTGGTGTAAAATGCCATGCTTAGCCAAGTGTTCTTTGAACTTGTGACTTGTATATTCTCCACCATTGTCTGACCTAAGTATCTTAATTTTAGCATTGAAATGATTAGTAACATAATTTTGGAAATTTATGAATGCATCAAA
>NW_010921977.1:10970-11473 GCF_000633955.1 Camelina sativa
AATAAACAGCTTTGTTACTGTTTCTAGCGTCACAATGTGTGACAACCCAATGCATTTGACTTATTAGAAGAGTTCCGGTTAAATTTGAAGTGTTTAGACACCAATTATACCCATTTTGTCCCGCAACAGACTAAAACCGAGAAAACATTGATTTGAAGTAGTAAACAGCTTTGTTACTGTTTCTAGCGTCACAATGTGTGACAACCCAATGCATTTGACTTATTAGAAGAGTTCCGGTTAAATTTGAAGTGTTTAGACACCAATTATACCCATTTTGTCCCGCAACAGACTAAAACCGAGAAAACATTGATTTGAAGTAGTAAACAGCTTTGTTACTGTTTCTAGGATAAGAATGTGTAACATTACAATGCATTTTACTAATTTTAAGAGTTCAGGATGAATTTGGAGTGTTTAGGCAACACTTTAACCTGTTTTATCCCAAAACAGTCTTAANAAGAGATAAAACATTGATACGAAGCATTAAACAGCTATGTTACTCTTTC
>NW_010921978.1:0-1624 GCF_000633955.1 Camelina sativa
ATGGAGATGACTACACGGCAACGTTTGCTCCCGTGGCCAAATTGCATCCCGTGCGAGTAGTGCTATCGGTGGCCGTGAACCTTTCTTGGGACTTATGGCAAATGGATGTGAAGAACGCGTTCCTCCAAGGCGAGCTAGATGAAGAAGTGTACATGACTCCTCCGCCTGGCCTTGAGGACATTGTTGCTCCCGGGAAGGTCTTACGGTTACGCAAGGCCATCTATGGCCTCAAACAGTCACCACGCGCCTGGTACCATAAGCTCAGCTCCACTCTTAAGGCGAATGGCTTTAGACGATCGGAGGCTGACCACACTCTTTTCACTCCCAAGACATCACTTGGCCTAGTTGTGGTGCTGGTTTATGTCGATGACATCATCGTGACTGGCGATGACAAGGCCGGTATTGTTGCCATTAAAGACTCTCTCAAGTCTGCCTTTGACATTAAGGACCTCGGAGAGCTCAAATACTTCCTCGGCATCGAAATCTGCCGTTCCCCGGAGGGTATCTTCCTCTCACAACGCAAGTATGCTCTTGACTTGCTTGCTGAGACAGGCAAACTTGGTACGGTTCCAGCTACTACACCACTGGATGAAGATTACCAGCTCAAGCGAAAGGGGGAGAGCATTCGGGCGAAGGAAGGCAAACCACGCGAACCATTGGACGAGCCGTTCCCGGACGTCACACGCTACCGACGGCTTGTAGGTAAGTTGATCTATTTAACTATCACACGACCTGATATCTCTTATGCTGTGAATCAGGTGAGTCAGCACATGCAAGCTCCAAGCAAGTATCAATGGAGTCAAGTGGAGAGGATTTTGAGCTATCTCAAGGGCAGCCCTGGTCAAGGCATTTGGATGGGTAAAAACGGCAACACTGAGATCGTGGGTTATTGTGATGCGGACTATAATGGAGACACATTGGATAGGCGGTCAACTACTGGATATTGCACCTTTGTTGGAGGAAACCTAGTTACATGGAGGTCTAAGAAGCAAAAGGTGGTGTCATGTTCAAGTGCCGAGGCTGAGTACCGAGCTATGAGGAAGCTAACTAATGAGATGACATGGTTGAAAGGTCTACTTAAGGATCTCGGCATTGAAACAAGACAGCCGATGACAATGCATTGTGACAATGAGGCAGCGATCCACATAGCCACTAACTCAGTCTTCCATGAACGGACCAAGCACATTGAGAGCGACTGCCACAAGGTTAGGGAGAGGATCGAAGAGGGAGCGGTTCTACCATGCCACACAAGGAGTCAAGACCAGCTAGCCGACATCTTCACCAAATCTGCAAGTCCCAAGGTTTGTGATTATATTCATAGCAAACTTGGACTTGTAGACATCACACGGCCGTGATCAACTTTCCTAATCCGTGGACAGCACACTCTTTTTCCCTTGGCTTAGTTTTGTCCCATGAGGTTTTCTAAGTCAAGGTTTTTAATGAGGTGCTGCTTCACGGGTTCCAAGCTTAGCCATTTCATCAGGCTAAGCTTGAGGGGGAGTATTGATCAAGAATAAGCCTATGGCGTCCGTACAGTCCGTACCGTCCGTACGTGCAAGCAATAAGGCCGAGTGAAGCACTAAGGCCGAGTCATCTATGTGTGAGGATAGTGAGGAGGCCTGCT
>NW_010921978.1:4775-11439 GCF_000633955.1 Camelina sativa
CATTGGATTGTTACATATTTTGACCCTAGAAAGAGTAACATAGCTGTTTACTGCTTCAAATCAATGTTTTCTCTCGGTTTTAGCCTGTTTTCTTGATTTAAGCTTGGTTTGGGATAAAACTTGTTTAAGTGTTGTCTAAACACTACAAATTCATCCTGAAATCTTACAATTAGTCAAATGCATTGCAATGTCACACATTCTGACCCTAGAAACAGTAACAACGATGTTTACTGCTTAGAATCAATGTTTTCTCGGTTTTAGCCTGGTTCGGGACAAAATGGGTAAAAGTGGTATTTAAACACTCAAAATTCAAACCGAACTCTTATAATTAGTAGAATGCATTGGATTGTTACATATTTTGACCCTAGAAAAAGTAACATAGCTGTTTACTGCTTAGAATCAATGTTTTCTCGGTTTTAGCCTTTTTCGGGACAAAATGGGTAAAAGTAGTATCTAAACACTCAAAATTCAAACCGAACTCTTATAATCAGTAAAATGCATTGGATTGTTACATATTTTGACCCTAGAAAGAGTAACATAGCTGTTTACTGCTTGGAATCAATGTTTTCTCTCGGTTTTAGCCTGTTTTCTTGATTTAAGCTTGGTTTGGGATAAAACTTGTTTAAGTGTTGTCTAAACACTACAAATTCATCCTGAAATCTTACAATTAGTCAAATGCATTGCAATGTCACACATTCTGACCCTAGAAACAGTAACAACGATGTTTACTGCTTAGAATCAATGTTTTCTCGGTTTTAGCCTGTTTCGGGACAAAATGGGTAAAAGTGGTATCTAAACACCCAAAATTCAACCGGAACTCTTATAATTAGTAAAATGCATTGGATTGTTACATATTTTGACCCTAGAAAGAGTAACATAGCTGTTTACTGCTTGGAATCAATGTTTTCTCTCGGTTTTAGCCTGTTTTCTCGATTTTAGCCTGTTTCGGGACAAAATGGGTTAAAGTTATTGACCATGTACCATTCAAGTCTTGTCCGTACCGTACGGACGTCCGTACCGTACGGACGTCCGTACAGTCGTGTGATAAGGCCGAGCCTCTTTGGGACACAAGGAGAGGAAAAGGAACGAAGTCCATCAAAGCCCATCTTGAGATCGAGAAGCTTCCATTAGAGCCGTTAGAGAGAAGAGAGAACCGGTCACATGTGAGCAAGTTGACTTAGGAGACGTCACTATCAAGCTTGGGAACGCTTCCTCCTCTCTCTTAATGTCCCTTTCATTTGTTTCTATTTTCGTAAGGAGGTCGCCCTAGTTGGCCTTCCTATTTAAACGTGTAGTCCCATATTGTAACAAATACACTTATGGAATCATATCTTTTCTTATTCACATTGCCGACTTCTCTTCTTCATTACTCTCTCTATCACTTAAATCCTAACATGGTATCATAGCAGTTCTTCAATCTTTGATTCTCTAAACATAATCTTACACTTCCTTATAATCTATTCTCTTCAATCCTTTTATATATTCTCAGTATACTCTTGCCTATACTCTCTACTCGACACTCTTAGCTCTTTTCTCTCGAATCTTGCTCATGGACACTACCAAACCGATTGTTACTCCGGTGGTCTTAAAAGGGGCCAACTATTTATTGTGGAAAAGGACCACAAAGACCGCGTTGAGTGGCCGGGGGCTATGGATCCACGTTGAAACGGACCAGCTTCCCAAGAAAGCCACCAAGAACGATGGTAAAGAAGAAAAGGAAGAAGACAAGGAGGCTGAACTCGAGAAGGAAATCGAATGGTTCCAAGAGGATCAGACCGTGCTTGCCATTCTCCAGAACTCTCTTGATGCACCAATCCTTGAAGCATACTCTTACTGTGAGACGGCCAAGGAGCTATGGGAGACACTCGCGAACGTGTATGGGAACGTGACTAACTTGACCAGGGTGTTTGAAGTCAAGAAGGCTATCAACTGTCTTCATCAAGAAGATTTGGAGTTCACAAAGCATTTCGGCAAGTTTAGGTCCCTTTGGGCCGAACTAGAGATGCTCCGACCAAGCACAATCGATCCGGCCATACTCAATGAAAGAAAGGAACAAGACAAAGTCTTTGGCCTTCTTCTCACCCTGAATCCGGCGTTCAACGATCTTATCAAGCACATTCTTCGTGGTGATAAGCTTCCGACTCTTGAGGATGTATGTTCTCAAGTTCAAAAGGAGCAAGGGTCGCTAGGCTTGTTTAGCGAAAAGGAGGACCTAGCTACGGCTAACAAGGGAGTGTACAAGCATGAGGACCGGAAAACAATGGTGTGTGACCATTGTAAAAAGAGGGACCATTTGAAGGACAAATGCTGGATTCTTCACCCACATCTCAAGCCGGCGAAGTTCAAGGCTAATCTATCGCAAGGAGGACCAAGCGGCCAAGGCACCGGAGCAGCGAACCAAGGAGACACAGCAGCCACGGCCATGGCGGCTTCCCTTGGAGACCTGGTGAGAAAGTCAGACCTCGAGGCCCTCATCAAGTCCATTGCCGCACTAAAGGACTCCGGTACCACCTTCTTTGCTTCAAAACCTAGTACATCACTTGTTGTAGACTCGGGTGCTTCTCACCATATGATAAGTAATCCTAGTCTAATACACAACATAAAACCGGCTTTAGGTAATGTTATTATTGCTAATGGGGACCGAGTACAGGTTAAGGGGATAGGAGAACTAAAACTATTTGATAAGAGCTCTAAAGCCTTCTTTATGCCTTCTTTTACATCTAATCTATTATCGGTGAAGAAAGCTACTACAGATTTGAATTGTTATGCTATCTTTGGACCTAACAGTGTGCAGTTTCAGGATATTGAAAGTGGAAAGGTCCTTGGCGAAGGAGATGCTAGAGGAGATCTCTATGTCCTAGAGAAAACTTCAAGTTCCCCTAAATCGTTTTCTTTTATTTCAAGTCTTATTAGTAGTTTAAGTGATGTTTGGCATGCTAGAGTAGGCCGTCCTCACTCTCGTGCATTTGAATTAATGTTGCCTAATATCTCTTTTGATAACTCGACGTGTGAGTCTTGTATTCTTGGTAAACATTGCAAGTCTATTTTCCCTAAATCAAGTACGATTTATGAACATTGCTTTGATTTAGTACATTCTGATGTGTGGACATCTCCTTGCCTATCTAGGGACAATAACAAGTATTTTGTGACTTTTATTGATGAAAAATCCAAATATACTTGGCTTACTTTGCTACCCTCTAAAGATAGAGTATATGATGCCTTTGTGAATTTTCAGAATTATGTTACTAACCAATTCAATGCTAAAATAAAGGTACTAAGATCGGATAATGGAGGTGAATAGACAAGCCACAAACTTAAAGAACACCTAGCTAAGCATGGAATCCTTCAACAAACCAGTTGCCCATACACACCCCAACAAAACGGAGTGGCCGAGAGCAAAAATAGGCATTTAATGGAGGTGGCTCGATCGATGATGTTTCACTTGAATGTGCCTAAGAGATTTTGGGGAGATGCAGTCATAACAGCGTGTTACCTGATCAATCGGACACCAACAAAAGTCTTGAATGACATATCACCTTATGAGGTACTAAACAAAATTAAACCTTCTCTTGATCACTTACGTGTGTTTGGGTGTGTTGGTTTTGTTCTAGTACCGGGAGAACAAAGGAATAAACTTGAGGCCAAAAGCACTAGAAGCATGTTCATCGCTACTCAACAAGTCAAAAGGGGTACAAATGCTATGATCCGGTCACCGGCCGCACACTGGTCTCAAGAGACGTGAAGTTCCTTGAACAACACGGTTATTACGATAAGAAAGACTAGGATAGTTTAAAAGACTTATCTCAGCCCAACTCTGACCGTGCAGCCAACTTAAGGTTCCTCCTTGACCATTTGGGGATCACCAAGTCGAATCCTCTTGGCGAGCAGGATACTACAAGGATCGCCCCCTCACCATCTCCACTGAACCAACCGGATGAAGAACCGACTGCAAGTGTACCTTCGGATCGAGTTCCTGCGCCCATAGTACAACCACCACCGTCAGTTCATATTGAACCAACAACCACGACACAAGACGACTTAACAAGTAGAGAGGATAGGGAAGATTTCCCTGATCAATTCGACGAGCCTCCTATTCAGCTATTACCTAGGCGAAACACCCGTATTAGGTCCCATCCGTCCACATAGAAAGATAAGAGGGTATACTACAACAATCAGGCGGTTGCTCACCCGATTCAGGCTGTGTGTTCGCTTGACCTTATCTCCTCAGATCACGCTGCCTTCCTAGGTAGGCTGGATGAGCACTTTGTTCCTCAAACCTATGAGGAAGCTAAGGAACATAAGGAATGGCTTGATTCGGTAGACGATGAAACAAAGGCTATGATCCGGAATCAGACGTGCGATGAGGCTGATCTCCCTCAAGGCAAGAAGGCTGTCAGCTCCAAGTGGGTGTTCACTATCAAATATCTTAGCACAGGCGAAGTAGAGCGTTACAAAGCCCGCTTGGTGGCACGCGGCTTTACTCAAACCTATGGACTTGACTATACGGACACCTTTGCTCCGGCGGCCAAACTTCACACCGTCCGAGTGGTCTTGTCTCTGGCCACTAATCTCTCTTGGGAGCTGTGTCAAATGGACGTCAAGAATGCCTTCCTTCAGGGGGAGCTGACCGAGGTAGTCTACATGCATCCTCCACCGGGTTTAGAACACATTGTTGCACTGGGTAAAGTTCTCCGGCTCCATAAGGCAATCTACGGCCTTAAGCAATCTCTGCGGGCTTGGTACCACAAGCTTAGTTCTACACTTCGCACCAACAGTTTCAAGCGTTCTGAGGCTGATCACACGCTGTTCACCCTTCGCACCACTGGCGGCCGGGTCGTCTTTATATATGTCGATGACATCATTCTTACCGGTGATGATAAGGCTGGTATTTGTGCCACTAAGGCTCTCCTCAACTCTACTTTTGATATTAAAGATTTGGGGGACCTTAAATACTTTCTTAGGATAGAAATCTCTCGCTCTCCGGAGGGGCTGTTTCTATCTCAAAGAAAGTACACACTTGATCTTTTACATGAGACAGGTAAGATAGGAGCTAAACCGGTGTTGACGCCTCTTGAGGAAGGATATCAGGTCAAGCGAAAGGGGGAGCAGCCAACACCCGGTGCTCCGGTTAACAAGTCGCACGAGCCATATGCAGATGTAGGACGCTACCGGAGGCTGGTGGGCAAGCTTATCTACCTCACGATCACGAGGCCGGACATATGCTATGCAGTAAACCAAGTCAGTCAACACATGAAGGCTCCAACGAACTTTGATTGGCAAACACTTGAAAGGATTCTATGCTATCTCAAGAGTAGTCCAGGGCGAGGCATTTGGATGGGAAAGAACAACAACACGGAACTTGTCGGCTACTGTGACGCGGACTATGCAGGTGATACAATTGATAGGAGATCCATGATAGGGTATTGCACGTTCGTTGGAGGGAACCTAGTAACATGGAAGTCGAAGAAACAAAAAGTTGTATCTCAATCAAGAGCTGAGTCGGAATATAGAGCTATGAAGAAGCTCACCAACGAGCTCACATGGCTCAAAGGTCTCCTCAAAGATCTCCGAGTGGAGTCTGAGCAACCAATCACTATGCATTGTGACAATAAGGCGGCAATACACATAGCAACCAACTCGGTCTTCCATGAAAGAACCAAACATATTGAGGTAGATTGTCATAAGGTACGAGAGAAGATCGAGGAAGGTGTAGTTTTGCGTTGTTACACGCCAAGCAAGGATCAGTTAGCGGACATCTTCACAAAAGCCACTAGTCCTCAGATTTGCGAATATATCTCCAGAAAACTTGGGCTAGTAGATCCCACACACCCATGAGAAACTCCTCTAACCCGTGGGGATATCACACTCTTTTCCTTAACTTGGTTTTGTCCCATGCGGTTTTTCAAGTTAAGGTTTTTAACGAGGTGATCCTTAACGGGTTCCAAGCTTAGCCGTTTCACTTGGCTAAGCTTGAGGAGGAGTATTGACCATGTACCATTCAAGTCTTGTCCGTACCGTACGGACGTCCGTACAGTCGTGTGATAAGGCCGAGCCTCTTTGGGGCACAAGGAGGGGAAAAGGAACGAAGTCCATCAAAGCCCATCTTGAGATCGAGAAGCTTCCATTAGAGCCGTTAGAGAGAAGAGAGAACCGGTCACATGTGAGCAAGTTGACTTAGGAGACGTCACTATCAAGCTTGGGAACGCTTCCTCCTCTCTCTTAATGTCCCTTTCATTTGTTTATATTTTGGTAAGGAGGTCGCCCTAGTTGGCCTTCCTATTTAAACGTGTAGTCCCATATTGTAACAAATACACTAATGGAATCATATCTTTTCTTATTCACATTGCCGACTTCTCTTCTTCATTGCTCTCTCTATCACTTAAATCCTAACAAAAGTGTTGTTTAAACACTCCAAATTCATCCCGAACTCTTACAATTAGTCAAATGCATTGGAAAGTCAAACATTTTGACCCTAGAAACAGTAACAAAGCTGTTTACTGCTTAGAATCAATGTTTTCTTGGTTTTAGCCTGGTTCGGGACAAAATGGGTAAAAGTGATATTTAAACACTCCAAATTCATCCCTAAACTCTTATAATTAGTCAAATGCATTGGACATATTCTGACCGTAGAAAGAGTAACATAGCTGTTTACTGCTTCAAATGA
>NW_010921979.1:0-5919 GCF_000633955.1 Camelina sativa
TCCGGAGAAAGAACAAGATTCATGATGGAAACATTTTTCGGAGGAGATTAGTCTGGCCTGCGATTCAACAATCCGGGTCGACAGCAAGCAAGTTTCCGTCAAACGCCTGGTGTACAACGTGCATATCATGAACCATATGGGGCAAGGGGTGTGCCGCCAAGGCAAACGAATGTCCGTGAAGAGCCGAGACAAAGGAGTGTACCAGTGGGACCGAGACAAAGGAGTGTACCATTGGAACAAAGACAAAGGAGTGTACCCGAGGAGCCAAGACAAATGAATGCGCGCGAAGAGCCAAGAGGTCAAGAGAGTGGACCAAGAGATCTATTGCAAGCTGCGATCTTAGAGTGGGCAGAGCTCATGCGACAACAGGCACCGAGCTTTGTGAAGATCGTGGAGACTATGAGAAATTTGGGAACCGAGTATTTTAGGGGAGGATCAAACACCTTTGAAGCTGATAATTGGTTGCGAACCATGGAGAGGAATTTTGAGGCAATCCAATGTCAAGAGGACTATAAGAAAGATGTTGCAGTGCACTACTTGAAGGATGACGCTAGTGATTGGTGGATCGGTGTGAAGAGACACTATGGTAGAGATCCAACATGGGATGAGTTTCGAAATGAGTTCGAAGGAAAGTATTTCCCACCGGAGGCCAGAGACAGATTGGAGAATGAGTTTATAAACTTAAAACAAGGCGAGAAGAGCGTTCGAGAGCTAGAGGCAATCTTTACTCGACTGCGAAAGTATGTGTACCGAGGGCGAGACAATGAGGCAGCTATGACACGCCACTTTTTACATGCGCTACGACCAGATATCCAGAGTAGGCCCATGTCTGTCACTTACCAACGAGTTGACAAGTTGGCGGAGAGAGCTGTAAATGTGGAGGAGCACATAGAAATGGAGAAGGAAGCCATGCGAAAAGACGAAGAGAAGGGCAAGGCGAAGATGATGCCAAGTGGTAGTGCAACCCGAAAGAGGAGTCGATCAGACCAGGAAGAGAGTAGTTCAAAATTTGGGAGAAGAGGAGTTGAGTGTTTCTCATGTGGAGAGTCGGGCCATTATTTTCGAGAATGCCCGAGGGCAGGAGAGAGTGATCGCCCAGTGCCATCTCACATCATATGTTACAATTGTGGCAAGAGTGGCCATTACATGGCAGCTTGTCCGATGATCAATGCCATAGAAGCGGAACCAGAAGAAGAATATCCCCCACTGACCAGTCCCGAGGAGGAGCGACTTGCGAAGCAGCAAGTAAGAGGGGATCGCGTGTATCGTTTCCCTTAGGTAGTTAACACTTAAACCTTCACGACTGTGTGGTCGCCGGGAAGTTAAGTATGGGTGCTAACTCCCATTTTGGTGTGTTTGTGTATTTGTGTGCTTGTGTGCTTGTGTGCTGGCGCAGTTATGTGTTTGCGCAGTTGTGTGTTTGTTGCCTAGGATTGTTTTAGCATTTTGTGGTGCTAGTCCAAGTCCTAGTTGTTGTGTGCAGGAAGCCTTTTAGCTAAGTGTTGTAGAGAACCCTTAGTGATAGGCCGTGTAGGGAAACCTTAGTGTTCTAGGTTAAACCCTTTTTCCTGGCCTGTTAGTGGAAGTGTTGAGTTGGGTGGAGCAAGTTGGAGTGGTGGCTAAAAGCAAGTTCGTGTTCGAGAGAGTTTGCCAATATCAAGCGCATGAAGGAGAAGAAGAGAATTGAAGCAAGACGCATTAGAAAGAGGACCAGAGGACTTCATGGGAATTCGGGGATGAATTCCTATAAGGGGGGGAGAATGTAGTGACCCTCACCCAGGGGTAAATTTTTAACGTGATTTCAAGTCCAAAAGGTTAAGAGAGGAAGCCAGCAAGGAGAAAAGAAAGTTTGCTGAAGAAAAGTCCGAGAAATTTTGGACGGATAGAAAAATGGCCAGTTGTCCGAGACGTACCATCCGAGTCGTCCGAAACGTACGGAGGACCGAGAGTTGTCCGACGCGTACCGCAAAGTACCGGGAATTGTCGAGTATTCGAGAAAGTTGCCGATAGATGCCGAGTGTTGCCGAGCGGAGTGTCCGAACGATCGAGAGAGCTATCGACGATGGTCGAGAGTCGTCGACAGCGACCGAGAATTGTGGTCGAGCGGTACCGAGAAAATCCGAGAGTGGCCGGAGGATACGTCGGAGGTGTCGGATGAAGGATTGAATATTTTGGGAAAAATTATTATTTTCTCAAAATTTCAACCAATGAGAATCAAGGAAAGTGGGAGATTAAATTAATCAAGGAAAGAGTTAGTGGAGAAATTAAATATTCCAGAAAGGATTAATGGAGCATTAGTGGGAGGATTAAAGAAATCAAAAGACCAAAGTGGAAATCAAGGTGTCTAACCAAGATGCTTCCAAGTGTTGAAGTTGCTCTAATGAGGAGAGTGCATGCGACATGCATTGGTCGAATCCGCCGCCCAAAGCACTCACCACTTCGCTATAAATAGAGGCCTTAGGTCCTTGGAGCTCATTTTCGTTCATCTTTCTTCCCCTTAGAGAAAATAAGAGCGAGAGAGAGAGTTAGGGAAAGAATTAGCGAGAGAAAGAGCTAGAGAGTGAGCGAGAGAGTTCTTCCCTTAGAAGTTCTCATCCGCGCGTGTTAGCGAAGTGTTGCTGTAGGAGCCGTTCGCGTCAAGTCCTTGCTAGGAGTCCGAGTTGATCGATTCTTCTCAGCTAAGCCAAGTGAGTTTCGAAGCATGTGATATGGCACATGATAGGAGGGATTTTGGGTTATTTTCGCTTAAGATTTATGGTGAAATCTAAGCATTTTCGTTGGGGTGTTGGGTAGATTCGTTTCTTTTCTTTCTAGATCGAAGTTCTAGAAAGTTAAGTCTCGTTTATTGCTTGTTCGCATATTGGTGTGAGGTTGTGTCTAGCGCTTAGTTTCTAGTTATTTCTCTAGTTACTAAGGCTTGCATGTTGCTTGTTTGTGATTGCATGTTGGCTTGTGTGCCTTGCATGTTGCTTGTTAGTGATTGCATGTTGGCTTGTGTGCCTTGCATGTTGCTTGTTTGTGTTGCATGTTGCTTGTGTGCATTACATGTAGTTGTTTGTAGCTTGCATGTAGCTTGTGTGCTTTGCAGGTTTGTTTGGTTGTGTGTTGAGGTTGTGCAGGAGAAGACTTCCCCAATGACCGTAATCGGTGCGGATTACGAAGACTCGGAGAGACGGGATTGCAGCCTTGGGCCGAGTACTACACGACGGTGTAGGCGAGAGAGCCTGTTGAGAGGAACTCGCATGTGATGTTCTATACTCGCGTGCCTTTGTGGCTGTGAGTATAGGTGTTCACGGGTATGGGGGAAGTGATGAAGTGAGGAGGTGACGAAGCGTTGAGGCGTTAAAGTGAAGGAGAGAAGAGTTGTTAGCTTCCGCATGTGTATACTTTGATAGTATACTTGGAGATTGCTTGACTAACTTGCATGTTTTATCTTGCTTGTTTTTCTTGCATTTTGGTTTGCATGTAGCAGTTGAGTGCTGCATGTAGTTGTTGTTTGTTTAGCTTGCATGTTGTGTGTTGCTTGCTGGGGTTGGGGTTTGGGTTTTGGTTTCTTGTTAGGTTGCCGAACTCACTGAGTGATGTAGCACTCAAGACTCCATATTTTGTGTTGCAGGTAACCTTAGTGGGAAAAGCCTTAGCGGGGAGCACAGGACGTTAGGCCAGCCGGTGTAGAGTTGCGTTGCCTTTGCAAGTTGTTGTTTCTTTTTGTAAAATTTTATTAATCGTATTTTGGCCTTAAGCCTGGCGCCATCTTCGTAGTAATGTTTTATGAACTGTTTTATGAAGTAAATAAAGTTGAAAGTCTTTGTATTTAAGTCGTTTAATTTTGAAATGGTTCCAGCCTTGTCCGGGCCAACACAACGCACCAGGCAGCGAGGGTTGCAAAGCCTAAGCAGTCTCGGTCGCGGGCGGAATTGTGCTAGGGAGGACCGGTCGGGAAGTCTGCAGCTTCCGTCCCTCGGCCGGATCACCCCGGTGCAGTTCCCATAGTGGCGTTCCGTGGCTGTCCGTTGGCCTGCATGGTCATAGGACGGTTCGGGGGCCTTACACTCTCCCTGTAACATCCGTGAACCAAAATCCCGGTTTAGGGATTGCATCGGTCGATACACTATGTGCATCGGTCGATGCAAGGTTGTTTTTCTGCAGTTCGACTTAAGTTAAACGCTGCTTTTTGGGTTAGGAAAACCCTTAACCCGAGTTTTGTCTCATTAGTCATATTTAGCCGCTTTTGAGAGAAAACAAAAGAGAGAAAAAGTTCCCTAAGTGTTCTTGAGTGTTCTTGGTGACTTCTGGTGATTGGAGGCGTTTCCTGTAGAGATCTGTAGCTGAGATCGTTGTAGGAGCTTCCTAGAAGAGTGTTGTTGTTTGGTTAAGGTTCATAAACTTCTTGGCAAAGGTAAGTGCATGACCATGGCTTATCTAAGCTAGAGATCTCTCTGATTTGCTTGTTATGTGTTGTTAGGCTTGTTAGGTTGTTATTTGGGACGTTAGGAAGCTTTCTTGTGGCTTGGGATCGAGTTTTGTGGTTGTAGGAACGAAGATCCGGCGAGAAGCTTCGGGGAAAAACGATGCTCGGCATTGCATCGGTCGATGCACTTTGTGCGTCGGTCGGTGCAAGTGAGAGGACAACGCGTAAAACCTAGGGTTTTCGTGCTATGTCGAGCATGCATCGGTCGATGCAATGGTAGCATCGGCCGATGCAGGTTAACCTTGCATCGGTCGATGCATATCATGCGTCGGTTGACGCAACCCCAACTGGTGTCGGTCGATGCATGCTTGGTGTCGGTCGATGCAGAGTCCTGGTTTGTTATTGTTGATTGTTGATTGTTGGTTGATGGTTAGAGATGTCTCTATTTCTTGTGTGTATAGCCCATTAGACGGGAGGATTGCCTTACTGAGTGTTTATTAAATACTCATGCATTGAAATTTGTGTTTGTGGTGCAGGTAAAGGCAAAGTGTGATCGTGGAATCAAGGCAATGAAGAAGAGGATGTTCTAGGGCCTCGATTGGTTGTTGTCTGGCATTGCTAGGTTGCTAGAGTTTGGGCATTAGAAATATTGCTAGGTTGCTGGTTCTCTGATTCCTGTTGTTTGGTATTTGGATATTGATTATGTTATAATGTTTGTTTATTATTGGATATTTATTGGATATTGGTATTGTTTATTTCCGTTGTTGGTTGTGATTGTGGTTAGGTGGCTAGCGGGTATGGGACCACTAGATGTAGTTTATTATTTGTTATTATTATTAATATTATTACTTATTATTAAAAAAAAAACGGGTCAGGTCGTTTCAATTTGGTATCAGAGCCCTTACGGTTCTAGGTTTGGGTTCACTAGGCTTTGTGTTGTAGATGTTTGGGATTTGCATGCTTTGATTGATTATGCGAGTTAGTCAATTGTGTGTGACATGGAGTCCTAGAACATCCTCTTCGAGCCTACTGTGTGGTTCCACGGTGAGTTTACATTTATGTGTTATAGTATAAATTGTTTGCTTAGTCTTATGTTCATGGTAGTGCAGATGGCTAGATATGGTGCGGTTGCTGGTCGTGGTCGTGGACGTGGTCGTGGTAGGGACAGAGGCCCAGCAGTGAGTGAGACTGCGGACCAGAGTTTGACAGTTGAGGGTGTTGGCGAGCCGCAGGGTGTCCAGGAGGATTCTAGTTGAAACGACCGACCTTTTTTTTAAAATAATAAATAATAAATAATAGTATATATAAATAGACTACAACTAGTGGTCCCATACCCACTAGCCACCTAACCACAATCACAATCAACAGCGGAATAACAATACCAATAACGATATCCAATAATAACCAATAACACTCCAATATTATAGCATAAGCAATATCCAAATACCAAAACAACAAGAAACATGAAACCGGCAACCTAGCAATGTTTCTAATGACTCAACTCTAAC
>NW_010921979.1:7507-8334 GCF_000633955.1 Camelina sativa
TTCTCTAAAAACGGCGAAACAACACAAAAACACGACCCTAGGTCGTTTTCCCCCTTTTACAACTCGATTTTTAGGGATTTCCTAAACCAACCATGCAAACCGGACAATTAATAATTGAACCAACCAAACCAGCTACAACTAGTGTCGATCGACACCTCCTGTGGTGTCGATCGATACCCTCACCAAAATCTCACTAAAAGGTTTGCGGGTGTTACAATTCTCCCCCACCAATCTAGATTCGTCCTCAAATCCCGAACAACCATCAGCCAAGGACTCCCGTGCAACCGTCTCCACGGCCCGCACTCCTCCGACCGATCTACAGAAGGTCACCTCTAGGCGATAGACTCACGCTCCAGGCGTCATTTGCTCTCGACTTTTGGACTTCCTTTTTCTCATAGGCCTAAACCTTGAGTTTTCATTGGCTCCTCATCAGACCTAAGTCTGCACGCCAATGTTGGCTCCTCATGGGGCCTAAACCCGCATGCCATAATATATAAGGAAAAAATCCAAACTCGTCTCTCGGGTCGTCACCCTACAGCGCGCCTCCGGACCATCGTTCGAAGTCGATATACCAACCATACTCCAAAGTCACAAAGTCTCCGACTATGGCAGTACTAGGAGAACAAAAGTCCTCCAAGAGTCGCGAGCAAACGATTCTGAACACGTCTGAGTCCTATCCCTATCCAGGTTTCCTTCCCGTGGCTCGCGTAAAACATCACAATGTCCTACCAGCCACATATCCCCTCACTGGAATACCTCATGACCACACAAGGATCATATACATGCCACAAGGACCGCCACTAAGGCCAAACAAAATGTCCTAAAGA
>NW_010921979.1:11196-11409 GCF_000633955.1 Camelina sativa
TAGCCTGAATCTTCTCTGGATCTACAGAAACCCCCTCTGCAGAAACAATGTGACCCAGAAAGCCCATCTCACGCTGCCAAAAACTACACTTGCTCAACTTGGCAAACAACTTCTGCTCCCGCAGCTTCTCCATAACTGCCCATAAATGCACTGCATGCTCCTCAGGGCTCTTGGAATAAACCAGGATATCGTCGATGAAAATGATGACAGACA
>NW_010921980.1:0-8476 GCF_000633955.1 Camelina sativa
TTTATCTGAAGATCGATATCTTTGGATTTGTAGACTTGGTGGGTATTTTGAAATCTGGAAGCTCATAGTTCATTGTTGCTTCATACAAATTCTTTATCTTGATAGAGATTCAAATGACGGGTTTGCTGTTTTTGTTAAACAATCTAATGACATTACTTTCTTTATCTTCAGGAGTTGCTTTTTGTTTCTTGAAGATAGAAAAAGGGTGTCACGGAGCAGCTGAGTATATGCTACGGATGTTACATTCCGGAGGCTGTCCTTTCAATGATCGGCAGTAACTGTATTATGCTTGAACGGTGCCATAATGGGCATCTGTCTGATGAAGCGCTGCTGCTCATGGCTTCTTTTGATCTCATTGCTTTGTGCACTAACCAATGAAAATGAGGCGATTAGTTCCGATGGTACAGTGATCTTTCTCCCTAAAATCTTCCATATTTTGCCGTTGACAAGTCATGATCACCAATTACTCCCGCCAGATTGCTGAAAAGCTTAAATCTTTTTTTTTTCTTTTCAGGTGAGGCGCTTTTGAGTTTTAGAAACGGAGTTTTGGGTTCTGATGGTGTCATTGGCCAGTGGAGACCAGAGGATCCTGATCCATGTAACTGGAAGGGAGTCACCTGTGATGCGCAATCAAAAAGAGTTATATAGGCTTGTAAGTTTGAACTTTCTTTAGTTTACATTCTTTATTTTCTTCAGTATGCGCTGCATCTTTTGTCGTCGGTTCCTGAAGTTTATTGTGTACAGGAGTCTTACTCATCACAAATTAAGGGGACCTTTACCCCCTGAGCTTGGAAAGCTGGATCAGTTGAGGCTTTTGTAGGTGCTCCTAACCTTTAGTTAATTTTATTCCTGTCTAGAATATGTTCTACTGCTCAACGTATGTGTATTCCCATGTCATCGCAGAATGCTTCACAACAATTTTTTATATGACCCAATACCTGCCACATTGGGAAATTGCACGGCATTAGAGGGAATGTAAGTGTTTTCCTAAATACATATGCTGATTAGTATTTACACTTCATTCCTGGTCAGATTTTGCGTTATCTTTTTCCGAGTTTACAACATTTTGCTGACAATTGCTAATGTTTTTCTACGTTTGCTTCTATATAGTTGGTGCATAATATTGATGTGTCTAGTGAGTGATGATAAATCAATGGTTTTAAAGTCAAAAGTTTAGCTAGTTTACAAGAATCGTTGCTATTTTCTCTATTGGCCCTTTGTTCCGTGCAGATACTTGCAGAATAATTACATTGGTGGGACAATCCCAAGTGAATTAGGAAACCTGTCCGCGCTGAAAAACCTGTACGTGATTTATCTCCTCCTTCTTCCAAGTGGATTTGTTTTCCTAGCCTCTGTAGGATCTGTTATTTGTTGTCCGGCTAGCTACTCTCACCATTTAATACCCTCTATAACTAGATAGTGAACCATAAGAGGTTCTTCTGACCTCCGATGCAGCATAATGTTTTTCAAACATATATATTTCTCTAGGTCATGTTGAACCTTAAAAGCTACAGGGAATTTGACATAACATATATCCAACACACGTATTGTGTTCTATTTGCTGGGTGTAAAACTCAAAAATATGATGATGAGAGTCGTAAGTCTATGTTAGGGCTTCTTTCATATCAAATGGGCATATCATCTAGATTCTTCTGAACTACTAAGTTGATTCTTGACTCTCATTCATAAAGGGACATCTCAAGCAACACCATCAAGGGAGCTATCTAAATTGTGAAAAAGCTTACTAAATTGTGAGTTGCTAATCTCTATTTTGTGTGTTTTATGTTGCAGTCTTGTGTATATTTGAGTGTCAATGTTGCTAACTATGTTGATCTTGTTTTGAAGCAATGTCTCGAACAATTTCCTGGTGGGACAAATACCTTCTGATGGCCTACTCGCTCGACTTTCGAGGGACTCGTAAGTATAATTCATCTTTACCCCTTTCCCCAACCAGTTTTTTTTTGTAAATGTAGGTTAATAAGTCTTTCTACGGTTGATTGGGCAAAGCAGTTATAAGTTTTGTGTGACGTTATGCACAATAGCACCCTGTTGCTAGCTTTGCACCAGTTAAAAAAAAACCAAGTTTAAAACTATTGCATCACTCTTGCAGCTTCAGCGGAAATCTTAAATTGTGTGGAAAACAAATCGATGTCGTGTGCAATGACACTGGAAATTCTACAGCTACCGGGTCTCCAACAGGTATAGCAACTGTGTCTTCATCAATTTTTTGGTCAGAATGTATGGATTATATATAGCTTAGTTTTTGTAGTATATTATTTGGCATGAAATGAGTTTGCTTTTTGGTTTCTCCCATATGATAGGCCAAGGAGGTAATAACCCTAAAAGGCTGCTTATAAGTGCTTCAGCAACTGTGGGTGAGCTGCTCCTAGTGGCGCTCATGTGTTTCTGGGGATGCTTTCTCTATAAAAAGCTTGGTAGAGTTGAGGGTCAAAGCCTTGCGATAGAAGTCGGTGGAGGTGAGCCATGCTGACTCTTATTGTAGATCATCTCCATTAAAAAGAATATTTCTCTCAAAACTTGACAATCATGAGAGACGATTTTACCTATCCAGGTGCGTCTATAGTGATGTTCCATGGAGATTTGCCCTACGCTTCCAAAGACATTATCAAGAAACTGGAAACTCTTAATGAAGAGCACATAATAGGCTGTGGAGGCTTTGGAACAGTGTACAAGCTATCGATGGATGATGGCAATGTTTTTGCGCTAAAAAGAATTGTAAAGTTAAATGAAGGTTTTGATCGGTTTTTTGAAAGGGAGCTTGAGATTCTAGGAAGCATCAAACATCGTTACCTTGTGAACCTACGTGGATACTGCAATTCACCCACTTCAAAGCTTCTGCTATATGATTACCTTCCTGGTGGTAGCCTTGATGAAGCTCTACATAGTAAATCCTCAAACTTCATATTTTACGGGTTTCCTTAACTGAGAGTTATGATTCTATTGAGTGAAATCTTTGAATGTGTAGAGAGAGGCGAGCAACTGGATTGGGATTCGCGAGTAAATATCATAATAGGAGCGGCAAAAGGGTTGGCATATTTGCATCATGATTGTTCTCCGAGGATTATACACCGTGATATAAAATCGAGCAACATTTTACTTGATGGAAATCTCGAGGCTCGGGTATCAGACTTTGGGCTTGCCAAGTTGTTAGAGGACGAAGAATCTCATATTACAACCATTGTTGCAGGCACATTTGGTTACTTGGCTCCAGGTACTCAATTGCACAGTATTAACAGTGCTCTTTAATTGTGTCGTTACTCTCTGTCATAGGACCTAAATCCTTGAAATCATGATGAGTGTTGGTTGCAGAATATATGCAAAGCGGTAGAGCGACTGAGAAAACCGACGTTTACAGTTTCGGGGTTTTGGTTCTTGAAGTCTTGAGTGGTAAACTTCCCACGGATGCCTCCTTCATCGAGAAAGGCTTTAACATTGTTGGTTGGGTAAGCATAATAACGAGGTCCAGCTTTGATAATAAAACATTGACTAGTAAACGCTTTAATTTCGTCGCGATTGGCGGCCCGACGATATTGGCGGCGAATGGCTTCTGGATCGAAAAGTCTCTCTTTGTGAAACCTTCTTTCAAGGATCTCTTGCTGAATTCGTATAAAGCTGCTTTCAACGAAGTTGACTTTCTCACCAAGGTACTCTCTCTCTTTGATCCAGATAAACCTAACTCCTTAGTAAATTTACTAGGGATTATATTATGCTAACATTAACATGCTTAGATGTCTGTAACATAGTAACATGCTTAGACACTTGGATTTGAACTATTCTTGCAACTAGGGCATATCTATGCTATTGAGATGAATGAAATCCTCCTCCTTGATCTGAACTTTGAATATTTCAAGAT
The DNA here is from genome assembly GCF_000633955.1 of Camelina sativa. Classification (NCBI taxonomy): domain Eukaryota; kingdom Viridiplantae; phylum Streptophyta; class Magnoliopsida; order Brassicales; family Brassicaceae; genus Camelina; species Camelina sativa. Next base: position 3,875 of record NW_010921980.1, read on the forward strand.
GAAACAGAGACAAAAAAAGAAAAGAAAACAAACTTGTCCTGAAGACGTAGAGTATATATATAGATTCTCAAAAGCTGGCTCAACAAAGATTAGATTGCTTCTTCAAATCTTGTAGAGAATATTGCAGTGGACTTAATTTCTCAGAGCTTTAAAGCCTTTATCAACCTTTGCTTGGTTTGAACAGATTCTTCTCTCTGTATTATTATTATGGCTTCTTTCTTTCTTTGGGTCTCCTCTTAATAATATTCTTCTTCAACAACTTTTCTTGGCTTTGTAAATTAAATTAGAAGAACTATTAATTGATGATTCATCGCCTTGTTATAAAATTGAAATAAATTCCCTTATTGGAAAATGACAAATTTTTGTGGTTGAGCTATATTGTTCTTTGCAGAATAAAGTATTTCATTCATTTCACATCGAGAAAGCTACAAATCAACTAGACGGATTATTTATTTTAATACTAGTGAAAATGACTATAATAGTTTTAATTAACTTATTTTAAACCAGCTCTAGTGTCACTGGAATGTTGTATTCTTCTTTTCTTTTCAAGACAGGCTATATAGGTACTAACTATTTTGTCTTTTTCTTGATAAGAGTATTGGAACAACTAAAGACAGGCTATAACTTTACAAACCCCATTGACAGTTTTCTTCCGTGATATAACTTTAAAATGAAATTTGTATTTTTTTTTTTTGGTAGTAAAATGAAATTTGTATTTTGTCATTAAGGATACATAGCATATACTAATCTGGTTTTTGTTTTTGTTATCGATGATAACGTAAAATCTTGGTATATGGACATATAGAATCCTAAGCTTTGTCATTTATCTAAGAGTAGCACGCAAAAATACCACAACTAAAAATCATTTATTATTCATCTCAAGTTGTTTTTTTTTCTTTCTTCTGAATAGCATATCTCAATGCAGAAATTAATTTTACACTATGTTGAACTGGAACCAAAAAACATATTAATCTTACTGTCGTTAGTTTCTCTTAAGTTGAATATATAGCACAGCAATTTAGCTATTTATAAATTCCCTTCCAAACTATAATATTATTCACATACCCTTTCAATTTGAGAGAGTTTTAAACATAGTTAGGCCAATATCATATATTGTAACCATTTAAGAAGACTGAAATCTTAACACATTGGAAAAGAGTAAATTATATTCGCTACTGGGCTTATCAAATCTTTAAAACCACTACAAAAGATCACCAACATACTTCATCTCAAAACTTTTGCTTGGATTAATTTAACAAATCGATACAAGCCAATAGAGCATTTTGGACAGAAACTGTTGTATCTCTTCTATGATGACAAAAGGATTCGACCAGTTTCACAATCCTATAGTGTTCTCTTACGTCCACCCAATATTGCTATTATACTTGGTACTTACAACACCTTCCGAAAGGGAACCAATATCGCTCAGCTTAAAAATAATCTTACTGTTGTTTTTGGTCGGAGTTACACAAAGAGTCAGAAGAAGAATCTCTCCATCTATACATTCAAAATGAAAAATTATGATTTGGACTATATCGAACATTTTATTGTACGTACGTGATTTTTTTTACAACCGTTTTGAGTTAGTTATAGTGATCTAGTTTTTATGATCGATCGACTAGTTTTCTTTTTATCTATCCTATTAGAAGAGTGGTCTCATTTTTCATCGTGTTTAGTTAGTCATAAACCATATAGTATTGTTTAGATCAATCGAACGAGCACGGAAAAATAGAAGTAAGGTCAGTATTAACGCTTTTGATTTTATTATATGATTAGTAAATTGTTAAAGTGGTGTTAAACTTTAAATCCTACAAAATCGTAACTTTTAAAGCGGCATAGTAATATTTATCAATCAAAGCATATGATTATGGAAAGAAAACAAGTTCAATCTATTGATTCCCTAACTCTTAACGCAATCTCTGCTTTTTAAACTTTGATGAAGTCGTAATAATGGTGACTTAATTAAGGATTAGGGAACGTAGGATGGGTCCACGGAGGGGATGATGAAGATCAAACTAAAAAAAATAGTCGACGATGTGTTGACAAGTGGGACCTACCTCGTAGACTCCTTCTAGCATTTGCGCTTGAGGTTTGATTCTGTCACCAGCATTAAAAGCACAAGGCTCCATCTCTCATATCCCACATCAACAATGTAATAGTGCCAGTGTTGACACCAATAGAAATTTGCTACTTTTAAAGTGATCAAACACTCTATTGAATCCAAACATAACAAAATCATCAGGTTTTTACAACACCAAATAGTACATTTCGATCTTAAACCTTAAATGACCAGAACTCATTGGCCACAAAATAGTCTCATAGAATGGATTAAGAGAAATCAGATTCTGTAACTACTTTCGTCCTTTGCCATGAAGATCATGAGAAATCAGATTGAGAAACTACTTCCTTCGTTTGCCCTCTTTATCTCAGAGTCTCTCTGCACTCGAAACAACATAAAACAGTTTCATCAAACTTAGTAATTTACCAAATTCACATCCTTGCCAATGGAAGAACAGATAAGTTATATTCAAACCTCTTCATATAATCCAATATCATAAGCCTCGCTCCTGGTGGGATACCCACTTCCTTTAACAACCTGGGTTCATAATTCGGAAAGGAAAAGACATTAGTTAGTTGCCACATAAACATTAAAAAGGTATATAACTTTCCATGATAAGAAGTTTAGGCAGCATTGGTAATATTTACATGTTAACATGTTAAAATCCTTTGTATGCTTCAGCTCTGTAAGTGCAGTATTATCTAATTGGTGATGAAGCAGCCTGCAAAAATCTATGCTTATAGGTACATATATAGCTATGACGATTAACGGATTAAGTCATACAATTTTGAAAGAAAAAATGAGGGAGAAGAGACTAATCAATGTTGATAGAATCACTAGAAAAAAAGAAGTTTTAGAGTGAATTCTCTTAAACCTCCTAAGATGAATGTTGTGGCCGCCCTCGTCCAACAAGAAATATGCTTTGTTGATTTATCGAAATATCACTGCTCCGTTAAAGTGGTGACTCGCCAATCGCCGTCTAGCCCTTTGATTCGCTTAGGCACCACCCTTACCATCGACCATCACTGTCTTATAAGTTCTTAGATGATATTTTCCATGAAACCCACGCTTTAATTGACATTTTCTTTGTATTTTGTGTCACCTATATTGATTAAAGTGATTATGCAATATTCGTTTGTTTGTTTACTAAACCTGAAGATTATCACTAATAATGTGATTTTGGTGAAGAGATGGTTATATTGTATGTTTTTTATGAAGGGGCAAGTTTTTTAGATATGAAATACATGAGATAGAATGGTGTTACCTTTAAATTTTGAATATAAATTGCAATGGTTTTCTTATCTGTAGACTTTGTTTCAAAGAGATTGGGTATAGTATATCTATGTGTATGCATCTGATTTACTCAAATGCAAAAGCAACAGAAGCAAAAACTATTGCATTGCACTGATAGCCACACACATATACTATTACAGTGACAAAGATGATGATGATGATGATCATCATACTAGCATCTTCATCATTCTACCACTATCATCATCATCATCATCATCATCATCATCATATTACCATTATCATCATACTACCATCAACATACTATCATCTACATTATCATCATATTATCAACATCATAATCACCATCATCATACTATCATCATTATAATTTTTTGTGAAGAATGCAAAACCGTAATTTTTCGCCAAAATTTTGAACTTGCAATTTTTTCCACAAGAAAACGCAAACTCGTATTTGTCACAAGCACAACGAAAACCCGCAGTTTTGAGTAAAAAACGAATATATAATTTTNTAGGGTTCGTTAATGGCGCCTGCAAACCACCACGTGAGACAATCCTCATCCGCAACAAAGCTAATGACAAGTCTGAAGAAGTCATCAATCCAGACTTTGAGAGTTGGTCCAGATCTGACCAAGTTGTCAAAGCTTGCTTGCTTGGATCCATGAGTGAAAATGTCTTACGGCTGGTAGTAGGAGCCACAACCGCTCAAGAAGTATGGGAGACTCTCATTTCTCATTTCAACCGGACCTCCTCCTCTAGACTGTTCGAGCTGCAAAGACGTCTGCAAAATGCTGAGAAGCTAGACAAAAACATGTCAGACTATCTCAGGAGTATCAAAGACATTTGCGACCAACTTGCCTCTATTGGAGACTCTGTAACTGAGAAAATGAAGATCTTTGCTGCCTTGAGAGGTTTAAGTCGCGAGTACGAACCAATCATTACAGTTATTGAAGATTCCATGGATCGCAGTCCTGAACCTACTTATGAGAATGTCATCTCTCGTTTAACCGGCTACGATGATCGTCTTCTAGGATACTCAACCTCCTCAGAGGTTTCACCTCACCTTGCGTTTAACACTGCAAGATCTTCGAGCTACCAAAACAGGGGCCGTGGTAACAGAGGCAGGGGACGTGGAAACTACTCAACCAGAGGACGCGTCTTTCACCAACAGTTCATGTCCAACCCATCCTCTCGAAACAGTGAGTTGCCAGTATGTCAGATTTGCAACAAAAAGGGTCACAATGCTATTGACTGCTGGTTCCGTTTTGATGAAGAGTATCAACAAAAACCTA
>NW_010921980.1:9932-11370 GCF_000633955.1 Camelina sativa
GACATCGAAGATTAGGACATCCCAATGCTCAAGTCCTCCAATTCCTATCTACTAATAAGGCGATTCAGATAAATAAAAGTAACAGCAAGATGTGTGAGTCATGTCGGCTAGGGAAGAGTTCGAAGTTGCCATTTATTCCTTCTGTCTTTCATGCTTCTAGACCTTTAGAGGGAGTTCATTGTGATCTCTGGGGTCCCTCTCCTGTTTCTTCTATTCAAGGGTTCAGGTTCTATGTAGTCTTTATAGACAATTTCTCAAGATATTGTTGGTTCTATCCCCTAAAGAGAAAGTCTGATTTCTGCTCCATATTTATCAAGTACAAGCTTCTAGTCGAAAATCTCTTACAAAACAAAACTGGTACCTTTCAATCAGATGGTGGAGGCGAGTTCATAAGTCAAAATTTTTTAACAGGCTTGCAAGAGTCTGGTATTCAACACTATATCTCTTGCCCTCACACACCAGAGCAGAACGGCTTGGCTGAAAGGAAGCATAGGCAACTAACTGAAATGGCACTCACTCTCTTATTTCAGAGCAAGACGCCTCAGAGTCATTGGGTGGAGGCATTCTTCACTGCTAACTTCCTCTGTAATTTACTACCGACAACCTCTCTTGACAACAATCGAAATCCCTTTGAGGTTTTAAACGGTAAAGCTCCTGAGTACTCAGCTCTTTGAACTTTTGGATATGCTTATTATCCTACTCTCCGCTCTTATGCTCAAAATAAATTCGACCCTCGCTCTCTCAAATGCATTTTCCTTGGGTATACAGAGAAGTACAAAGGTTATAGATGTTTTTATCCCCCCACTGGTCGTGTTTACTTGAGCAGGCATGTGCTCTTTGATGAAAGTTCATTTCCTTTCGCTGACACATATGCTTCATCACAACAGTTTGTTCCCACACCACTATATACTGCTTGGCTCAAAGGATCTCTTGTCGAGTCCCCTGCTCAAACTACGCCTGCAACTGCTTCTACGTCTAAAAATGCAAGATGCATAAGGTGTCTCATAACTGTTTGGAGTGTTTGGTCGTGGTGCTCTGGGGGGGGGTCTAGTGGTAGCCAAGGATCTACCCAAACATTTATCGTTGTGCCATCTCCTATCATTAGACATAGCCCTTTTCTAAGGAGATCTCTACCATGGAGGATGGATTTCCAAATATAAGATGACTTTGCTTTGACTGTAGTATTCAAGATGTTTGTGTCAGGAAAATACCTAGCCTTTAGTACCCTTGCAACTAGATTGTTAGGTTTCTGTAGGAGTCGCCAGGATTGCTTGCTTAGAAGGACGGTATTGAAATGTTCCAAATCCCTAAAGCCTAGGCCACCTACAGGTTTTGGTAAACTCATTCTATACCATGCAAACCAATGCATTCCTTTGTTTTGTTCATCCGAACCCCACCACCTTCATGCCGGCAAATTTGTTCAATTGTTGCGTCCACC
>NW_010921981.1:0-4349 GCF_000633955.1 Camelina sativa
TCCTTGAGGCCTACTCATATTGCGAAACGGCCAAGGAACTTTGGGAAGCGCTTAAGAGCGTTTATGGGAATGCCTCTAACTTGACCCGAGTCTTTGAGGTCAAGAGAGCCATCAACAGCCTGAGCCAAGATGACTTAGAGTTTACTAAGCATCTTGGTAAGTATAGAGCCCTTTGGTCGGAGCTTGAGGCCTTACGGCCAAGCTCTCTAGATCCGACGGTCCTTAATGAGAGAAAAGAGCAGGACAAGGTGTTTGGCCTCCTACTCACGCTCAACCCAGCCTTTAACGACCTCATGAAGCACATCCTAAGAGGAGACAAGCTACCCAGCTTTGAAGAAGTGTGTTCTCAAGTTCAAAAGGAACAAGGCTCACTCGATCTCTTTAGCGGTAAGGGGGAGCTAGTCACGGCCAACAAAGGTGTGTACAAGCAGGAAGATAGGAAGGTCTGGGTGTGTGATCATTGCAAGAAGAGAGGCCATATGAAGGACAAATGCTGGATCCTTCACCCTCATCTCAAGCCAGCAAAGTTCAAAGCGAATCTCTCTAAGGAAGCGGTAGGTGAAAAAGGGGCCGGTTCGTCGAGACAAGGAGAGGAGGTGGCCATGACTGCATCCTATGGAGAGGTGGTAAGGAAGTCTGACATAGAGGCCCTCATTCGCTCCATTGCTTCACTCAAGGAGTCTGGTATCTCCTTCTTTACCTCTAAGCCTAGTAAATCACTTGTTATTGACTCGGGTGCCTCTCACCACATGATTAGTAACCCTAGTCTAATTAACAATATAAAACCGGCTTTAGGAAATGTTATTATTGCTAATGGAGAACAAATACCAGTAAAAGGAATAGGAGACTTGAAACTATTTGATAAAACCTCAAAAGCTTTCTTTATGCCTACCTTCACCTCTAATCTTCTATCGGTTAAAAGGGCCACAAATGATTTGAATTGTTATGCAATCTTTGGTCCTAACAGTGTTCATTTTCAGGATATTGAAACTGGAAAAGTTCTTGGAGAAGGGCAAGGGAGTGGAGATCTCTATGTCCTAGAGAAAACCGATCCCAACTTATCTTCTTCTATTAACTCTTGTTTTGTTGTTAATTCGAATATGGTGTGGCATGCTAGGCTAGGCCACCCACATTCTCGTGCTCTTGGGCTAATGTTTCCTAATATTTCTTTTGATAACTCTACTTGTGAGCCTTGTATCCTTGGAAAACATTGCAAGTCTATCTTTCCTAAATCAACTACTATTTATGAAAATTGCTTTGATCTAGTTCATTCAGATGTTTGGACATCACCATGTCTATCTAGGGACAATAACAAGTATTTTGTGACCTTTATTGATGAAAAATCAAAATATACTTGGGTCACTTTGTTACCTTCTAAAGATAGAGTATTTGATGCCTTTGTCAATTTTCAGAATTATGTGACTAATCATTTCAATGCTAAACTTAAGGTACTAAGGTCGGATAATGGTGGAGAATACACGAGTTGCAAGTTCAAAGAACATCTCTCTAAGCATGGCATTCTCCATCAAACTAGTTGTCCCTACACGCCCCAACAAAATGGTGTGGCCGAGAGAAAGAACCGGCACCTCATGGAGGTTGCGCGGTCAATGATGTTCCATTCGAATGTTACCAAGAGATTTTGGGGTGATGCTGTGATGACAGCATGTTATTTGATCAACCGGACACCAACCAAAGTTCTTCATGACTTATCCCCATTTGAGGTATTAAACAAATTTAAACCATCTCTTGATCACTTACGTGTCTTTGGATGTGTTTGTTTTGTGTTAGTACCTGGAGAACAACGGAGTAAGCTGGACGCCAAGAGTACAAAATGCATGTTCATTGGCTACTCCACAACTCAAAAGGGGTACAAGTGTTACGACCCGGCCACAAGTCGGCTATATGTCTCTAGAGATGTTCGGTTCCTGGAAAATGTTGGCTACTACGACAAAAAGGATTGGAACAGTCTCAAAGACCTCTCCACCTCACCTAGCGACCGAGCCTCCAGTCTAAGGTTCCTTCTTGATCATCTTGGTAACCCGTCTCCACCGACGAGTACTGTGCGGCCAGCGCTAAGTCCAACACCTACCGAGGGTGGGTCTGACCAAGGGGACACACAAGACAATGTCTTAACCCAAGAGAATGTTTTTACCGAGGCTGGCCTGCCCGTGGCCGGTGTCCCTATTCCTGGCCCTACAACAGCCGTGTCTGCCCCAGCTGCGGCTCCTACAGAGGAACACGTCGAGGCGGTCACTACGGATGGTACTTCCATCGAGTTGCCCACCGTAGAGCCACCTCCTCCACCAGTCTTACGCCAGAGTACCCGACCTCAATCTGATCCCTCCACTTGGAAAAACAAGCATGTATACTACAACAGTCAAGCCGTCGCTCATCCCATGCAGTCCGTTTGTTCCCTTGAGCTGTTACCGGCCGACCACCAAGCGTTCTTCGGCCAAGTTGACGCCAATTGGGTCCCACAAACCTATGAAGATGCCAAGGATCATCAAGTATGGTTAGACGCGATCAAAGACGAAACAGGTGCCATGATCCGGAACCATACATGGGATGAATCGGACCTCCCTAAAGGCAAGAAGGCAGTAAGCTCTAAATGGGTGTTCACCATCAAGTATTTGAGCACTGGTGCCATTGAACGTCATAAAGCCCGGTTAGTGGCTCGTGGCTTCACCCAAACATATGGCGCGGACTACACGGACACGTTTGCACCGGTAGCCAAACTCCATACGGTTCGGGTTGTGCTGTCTCTTGCCGTCAACCTCTCATGGGACTTATGGCAGATGGACGTTAAAAATGCCTTCCTTCAAGGTGAACTCGATGAAGAAGTGTATATGACGCCTCCTCCTGGCCTTGAAGACTTAGTTGCTCCCGGAAAAGTCTTGAGGCTGCATAAAGCTATCTATGGTCTCAAGCAGTCTCCGCGTGCCTGGTATCATAAACTGAGCTCCACCCTCAAGACTCATGGTTTTCGGCGGTCGGAGGCTGACCACACTCTTTTCACGCGTCAAACCTCCCTTGGCCGGGTGGTGGTACTTATCTACGTTGACGACATCATCGTGACCGGTGATGATTCGGCTGGCATTCATGACACCAAAGAGTCTCTCAAGTCTGTGTTTGACATCAAGGACCTTGGTGAACTCAAATACTTCCTTGGTATTGAGATTTGTCGCTCACCGGAAGGTCTCTTTCTTTCCCAACGAAAGTATACTCTTGACTTGTTAGAGGAGACCGGCAAGCTTGGCGTGTCTCCGGCCTCTACGCCGCTTGATGAGGACTACCAGCTCAAGCGAAAGGGGGAGAGCATTCGGGCACAAGAGGGCCGACCGAACGAACCGATGGATGAGCCGTTCCCGGACGTCACGCGATACCGCCGGCTTGTAGGTAAGTTAATCTACCTTACCATTACACGACCTGACATATGTTATGCTGTGAATCAGGTTAGTCAACACATGAAGGCTCCAAGCAAATATCAATGGAGTCAGGTCGAGCGGATCCTAAGCTACCTCAAAGGCAGCCCGGGCCAAGGCATTTGGATGGGCAAGAACGATAACACCGAGATTGTGGGCTATTGTGATGCGGACTACAATGGAGACACCTTAGATAGGAGGTCAACCACTGGATATTGCACCTTCGTAGGAGGAAACCTCGTGACTTGGAAGTCAAAGAAGCAAAAAGTGGTATCATGTTCAAGTGCGGAGGCCGAGTATCGAGCAATGAGGAAGTTAACAAACGAATTAACTTGGTTAAAGGGGCTGCTCAAGGATCTTGGTATCGACTCACAACAACCTATCACTATGCATTGTGACAATGAGGCTGCAATTCACATAGCCACCAACTCTGTCTTCCATGAGCGAACCAAGCACATTGAAAGTGATTGCCATAAAGTTCGGGAAAAGATTGAAGAGGGAGTGATACTACCTTGTCACACTCGAAGTCAAGATCAGTTGGCTGACATATTCACCAAGTCTGCAAGTTCTAAGGTTTGTGATTACATTCATAACAAACTTGGACTTGTAGACCTTACAAGACCTTGATCACACTCTCCTAATCCGTGGACAGCACACTCTTTTTCCCTTGGCTTAGTTTTGTCCCATGAGGTTTTCTAAGTCAAGGTTTTTAATGAGGTGCTGCTTCACGGGTTCCAAGCTTAGCCATTGCATTCGGCTAAGCTTGAGGGGGAGTATTGACCAAGAATAAGCCTAAGGCAACCGTGACTGTCCGTAAGGCAACCGTGACCGTCCGTACGCCTAAGCAATCAGGTCGAGTCATCTATGTGTGTGTGGATAATGAGGAGGCCTGCATGTCTTAGGCCCATGAGAAGGCTCTAGAATCTC
>NW_010921981.1:4409-4866 GCF_000633955.1 Camelina sativa
ACCGAAAGAACCGATGGATGAGCCGTTCCCGGACGTCACGCGTTACCACCGGCTTGTAGGTAAGTTAATCTACCTTACCATTACACGATCTGACATATGTTATGCTGTGAATCAGGTTAGTCAACACATGAAGGCTCCAAGCAAATATCAATGGAGTCAGGTCGAGAGGATCCTAAGCTACCTCAAAGGCAGCCCGGGCCAAGGCATTTGGATGGGCAAGAACGATAACACCGAGATTGTGGGCTATTGTGATGCGGACTATAATGGAGACACCTTAGATAGGAGGTCAACCACTGGATATTGCACCTTCGTAGGAGGAAACCTAGTGACTTGGAAGTCAAAGAAGCAAAAAGTGGTATCATGTTCAAGTGCGGAGGCCGAGTATCGAGCAATGAGGAAGTTGACAAACGAATTAACTTGGTTAAAGGGGCTGCTCAAGGATCTTGGTATCGACTCA
>NW_010921981.1:5609-11345 GCF_000633955.1 Camelina sativa
AAGAGTAACATAGCTGTTTATTGCTTCAAAACAATGTTTCTCTCGGTTTTAGCCTGTTTTCTCGGTTTAAGCCTATTTTGGGATAAAACGGGTTTAAGTGTTATTTAAACACTCCAAATTCATCCTGAACTCTTACAATTAGTCAATTGCATTGGGTTGTCACACATTCTGGCCCTAGAAACAGTAACAAAGCAATTTACTGCTTCGAATCAATGTTTTCTCGGTTTTACCCTGTTTTGGGAAAAAATGGGTAAACGTAGTGTCTAAACACTCCAAATTCAATCCAGGCTCTTATAATTAGTCAAATGCAATGTATTGGTACATATTTTGACACTAGAAAGAGTAACAAAGTTGTTTACTGCTTCGGATCTATGATTTCTCTCGGTTTAAGCCTGTTTTTTGGTTTTAGACAGTTTTGGGATAAAACGGGTTTAAGTGTTGTCTAAACACTCCAAATTCAACCCAAACTCTTGTATTTGGTAAAATGCATTGTATTGTTACATATTTTGACCCTAGAAAGAGTAACATATCTGTTTACTGCTTTGAATCTATGTTTTCTCTCGGTTTTAGCCTGTTTTCTCGGTTTAAGCCTATTTTGGGATAAAACGGGTTTAAGTGTTGTCTAAACACTCCAAATTCAACCCAAACTCTTGTATTTGGTAAAATGCATTGTATTGTTACATATTTTGACCCTAGAAAGAGTAACATATCTGTTTACTGCTTTGAATCTATGTTTTCTCTCGGTTTTAGCCTGTTTTCTCGGTTTAAGCCTATTTTGGGATAAAACGGGTTTAAGTGTTGTCTAAACACTCCAAATTCATCCTGAACTCTTACAATTAGTCAATTGCATTGGGTTGTCACACAGTATTGACCCTAGAAACAGTAACAAAGCAATTTACTGCTTCGAATCAATGTTTTCTTGGATTTAGCCTGTTTTGGAAAAAATGGGTAAAAGTGGTGTCGAAACACTCCAAATTCAACCCAAACTCTTATATTTGGTAAAATGCATTGTATTGTTACATATTTTGACCCTAGAAAGAGTAACATATCTGTTTACTGCTTTGAATCTATGTTTTCTCTCGGTTTTAGCCTGTTTTCTTGGTTTTAGCCTGTTTTGGGATAAAACGGGTTTAAGTGTTGTCTAAACACTCCAAATTCAACCCAAACTCTTATAATTAGTCAAATGCATTGGATTGTTACATATTTTAACCCTAGAAAGAGTAACATAGCTGTTTATTGCTTCAAAACAATGTTTCTCTCGGTTTTAGCCTGTTTTCTCGGTTTAAGCCTATTTTGGGATAAAACGGGTTTAAGTGTTATTTAAACACTCCAAATTCATCCTGAACTCTTACAATTAGTCAATTGCATTGGGTTGTCACACATTCTGGCCCTAGAAACAGTAACAAAGCAATTTACTGCTTCGAATCAATGTTTTCTCGGTTTTACCCTGTTTTGGGAAAAAATGGGTAAACGTAGTGTTTAAACACTCCAAATTCAATCCAGGCTCTTATAATAAGTCAAATGCAATGTATTGGTACATATTTTGACACTAGAAAGAGTAACATAGTTGTTTACTGCTTCGGATCTATGTTTTCTCTCAGTTTAAGCCTGTTTTTTCGGTTTTAGCCTGTTTCGGGATAAAACGGGTTTAAGTGTTGTCTAAACACTCCAAATTCAACCCGAACTCTTATATTTAGTCAAATGCATTGGATTGTTACATATTTCAACCCTAGAAAGAGTAACATAGCTGTTTATTGCTTCAAATCATTGTTTCTCTCGGTTTTAGCCTGTTTTCTCGGCTTAAGCCTATTTTGGGATAAAACGAGTTTAAGTGTTGTTTAAGCACTCCAAATTCATCCCAAATTCTTATAATTAGTCAAATGCATTGGATTGTTACATATTTTTACCCAGAAAGAGTAACATAGTTGTTCACTGCTTGAATCTATGTTTTCTCTCGGTTTCAGCTTGTTTTTTCGGCCTTAGCCTGTTTTGGGATAAAACGGGTTTAAGTGTTGTTTAAACCCCGAACTCTTATAATTAGTCAAATGCATTGGATTGTTACACATTTTGACCCAAGAAACAGTAACAAAGCAATTTACTGCTTCGAATCAATGTTTTCTCGGTTTTAGCCTGTTTTAGGAAAAAATAGGTAAAAGTGGTGTCTAAACACTCCAAATTCAACACAAACTCTTATAATTAGTCAAATGCATTGTATTGTTACATATTTTGACCCTAGAAAGAGTAACATAGTTGTTTTTTGCTTCGAATCTTGTATTTCTCTTGGTTTTAGCCTGTTTTCTTGGTTTTAGCATGTTCAACACAAACTCTTATATTTAGTCAAATGCATTGTATTGTTACATATTTTGACCCTAGAAAGAGTAACATAGTTGTTTACTGCTTCGAATCTATGATATTGAACGTCACAAAGCTCGGTTAGTGGCCCGCGGGTTTACCCAAACATATGGAACAGACTACACGGACACCTTTGCTCTGGTTGCCAAACTCCACACAGTCCGGGTTGTCCTTTCTCTGGCCACGAACTTGTCATGGGATCTTTGGCAAATGGATGTCAAGAACGCCTTTCTTCAGGGGGAGCTGGAGGAGGAAGTGTACATGCGCCCTCCACCTGGCTTGGAAGATATTGTTGCACCCGGCAAGGTTCTCCGTCTTCGAAAGGCCATATATGGTTTAAAACAGTCTCCACGTGCTTGGTACCACAAGCTGAGCTCAACTCTTATGCATCATGGTTTCACCCGCTCGGAGGCTGATCATACACTATTCACTCGTCGCACCGACAATGGCCGTGTGGTGGTTCTTATCTATTGTTGATGACATCATAGTCTCCGGTGATGATAAGGACGGTATACAAAACACTAAAGCTTTCCTTCACTCTACGTTTGATATTAAAGACCTTGGTGAGCTCAAATACTTTCTTGGTATTGAAATCTACCGCTCTTCGGAGGGTTTATTTCTTTCCCAACGAAAGTATGCTCTTGATCTTTTGAGTGAGACAGGAAAACTTGGTGTGAAACCGGCACCTACACCACTTGAAGAAGGATACCAGGCCAAGCGAAAGGGGGAGAATCAGCGCAAAACTGCACCAGAAGCTCCGCTTGACCCATTAGACGCACCATATGACAATGTGACACGATATAGGCGCCTTGTAGCTAAGTTGATTTATCTTACCATAACGAGACCTGATATATGTTATACTGTGAACCAGGTAAGCCAGTTCATGAAAGCGCCAACCAAATATCACTGGAGTATGGTGGAAAGAATCCTAGGCTATCTCAAAGGAAGCCGGGGCCAAGGCATATGGATGGGTAAGAACTCCAATACCGAAATTGTAGGCTATTGCGATGCAGACTATATCGGTGATACATTGGACAGACGCTCAACCATGGGGTACTGTACGTTCATTGGAGGCAACCTTGTTACATGGAAATACAAGAAGCAAAAGGTGGTATCATGTTCGAGTGCTGAAGCTGAGTATAGAGCCATGAGGAAGCTAACCAACGAGCTAACATGGCTTAAGGCATTTCTCAAGGATCTGGGTATCGAGTCAAAGAAGCCAATCATCATGCACTGCGACAATCAAGCGGCAATTCATATTGCAACTAATCCCGTCTTTCATGAGAGAACCAAACATATTGAAGTAGATTTCCACAAAGTTAGAGAGAAGATTCAAGAAGGTGTCACACTCCCATGTTACACCCCGAGTGAAGATCAACTGGCGGACATCTTCACCAAGGCTTCCTGTCCAAAAGTTTGTGAATATATTCCTACCAAACTTGGGCTGGTAGACCTCACACGCCCATGATTGACTTCCCTAACACATGGACATCACACTCTTTTCCCCTTAACATAGTTTTGTCCCATGAGGTTTTCTATGTTAAGGTTTTTAACGAGGCGGTGCTTCATGTGTTCCAGGCTTAGTCATTTCATTCGGCTAAGCTTGAGGGGGAGTATTGATCATGAATCACCTTGGGACTTGGTCATGTCCGTACGGTTGTCCGTACGGCCGTCCGTACGAGTATTCGATATGGCCGAGTTCTATCAATTCATATGGAAGAGAGAAGAGGCCTAGTCTTCTTAAGGCCCAAGAGAAGGATCCATAGTTCTTATTGTAGCCGTTAGGGGAAAAGAAGGAACATGATCACGGGTTGGCTTCGTCCTAGGAGACCATGACCGGTCGCTATCACCATTGGGATCTTCTCTATCTCTCTCTCTCTGTCTCTATCACCTACTTGTCAATTCAAAAGTGTGTAGCCCTAGTTTGTTCTCCTATTTAAAGGTTGTAGCCGACATTGTAATAAACATACTAATGGGATATCATTCTCCCATTATTCTCTTTGTTCTTCACTCATCAAACTCTCTTCACTCTTACAATTCTAGCTTTACTTCCGCTTAAACTAACAAGAAAGAGTGACATAGCTGTTTACTGCTTCAAATCAATGTTTCTCTCCGTTTTAGCCTGTTTTCTCGGTTTAAGCCTATTTTGGGATAAAATGGATTTAAGTGTTGTCTAAACACTCCGAATTCATCCCAAACTCTTACAATTAGTCAAATGCATTGGGTTGTCACACATTCTAACCCTAGAAACAGTAACAAAGCAATTTACTGCTTCAAATCAATGTTTTCTCGGTTTTAGCCTGTTTTGGAAAAAATGGGTAAAAGGGGAGTTTAAACATTCCAAATTCAATCCAAACTCTTATAATTAGTAAAATGCATTGTATTGTTACATATTTTGAACTTAGAAAGAGTAACATATCTGTTAACTTAGACGAATCTATGTTTTCTCTCGGTTTTAGCCTGTTTTCTTGGTTTTAGCCTATTTTGGGATAAAACGGGTTTAAGTGTTGTCTAAACACTCCAAATTCAACCCAACCCTTTATAATTAGTCAAATGCATTGGATTGTTGCATATTTTTATCCTAGAAAGAGTAACATAGCTGTTTATTGCTTCAAATCAATGTTTCTCTTTGTTTTAGCCTGTTTTCTCGGTTTAAGCCTATTTTGGGATAAAACGGGTTTAAGTGTTCTCTAAACACTCTGAATTCATCCTGAACTCTTACAATTAGTGAAACGCATTGGGTTGTCACACATTCTGACCCTAGAAACAGTAATAAAGCAATTTACTGCTTCGAATCAATGTTTTCTTGGTTTTAGCCTGTTTTGGGAAAAATGGGTAAAAGTGGCGTCTAAACACTCCAAATTCAACCCAAACTCTTATAATTAGTAAAATGCATTGTATTGTTACATATTTTGACCCTAGAAAGAGTAACATATCTGTTTACGGCTTCGAATCTATGTTTTGTCTCGGTTTTAGCCTGTTTTGGGATAAAACGGGTTTAAGTGTTGTCTAAACACTCCAAATTAAACCCAGACCCTTATAATTAATCAAATGCATTGGACTGTTACATATTTTCCCCAGAAAGAGTAACATAGCTGTTTACTGCTATAATCAATGTTTCTCTCCGTTTTAGCCTGTTTTCTCGGTTTAAGCCTATTTTGGGATAAAACGGGTTTAAGTGTTGTCTAAACACTCCGAATTCATCCCGAACTCTTACAATTAGTCAAATGCATTGGGTTGTCACATATTCTAACCCTAGAAACAGTAACAAAGCAATTTACTGCTTCAAATCAATGTTTCTCGGTTTTAGCCTGTTTTGGGAAAAATGGGTAAAAGGGACTAAACACTCCAAATTCAACCCAAACTCTTATAATTAGTAAAATG
>NW_010921982.1:0-769 GCF_000633955.1 Camelina sativa
AGAGATGGTGACTACTCGATCTGCGAGGCTGAGACGGGCTCGAGAAAGGATAGCCGCTTCGGCAAGTGGTTCCAGCCGAACTGAAACGTCGAATAATCCCTCCGCCCAAGAGGGCGTGGAAACGTTTCGCGTTCGCGCACCTGTTCCGCATGTCGATATGACGGGTGCAGAAGGGAGCCTCGTATGTCAGGAACTCCGAAGGTATCGAGCTCGCCGCTATAGGCTGGGGGCTCACCTTATGGCGAGACGCCGTAGATTGGCCGAAGTCTGTCGGCTTTATNCTCTGTCGGCTTTATCGTTTGGAGGGGACTATTCGGGTCCTGAACGAAATAATCGCCGAAGGTTTCTTCTTGGAGAAGTGGCGTATGACCGGGCTGCTCGCCGCGCATGCGGCGTGCCAAGAGCTGGTGGCGAGTATGGAGGTGCCTGTCCTTTTTGTGGCTGACTGTCAACCTCTCGAAGATACCGCGCAGCCGTTTACTGTGGATATCTGGGCCTACCAGGCTTCCATAGAGAGATTAAGGCGGTACGCCAATTTCCTGGAGTCGGCCGGCCCAATTTTCCGTGAGAGGCACTTGGTCGAGGGCCCGTGTTCCTTTTTGGAAGACTTGGCGTCAAGAGGCGTCGAAGTTCCGAGGGAGAGACTGGAGACCCTAAGGCAAGCTCGTCAGTTCTGGCGAACCGAACTGGACAAGGTAACGGTGGAGGAACCGCTGGCAGACGATCTATCAGGTCCACGGCCTCCACTTCGTCTGCAGGACCAACCCAG
>NW_010921982.1:2883-4182 GCF_000633955.1 Camelina sativa
GGTCGGTTAGATGAATATCTAACAATAAATAACCCAAAATATATTGTAATTAGGTAGATTAGCATAATATAACCGAAATAAGCCGAATATAAGAAAACTAGGCAAACATACCAATACAAAAATACCAAATTGGGAAAAATTATTTTTTCGGTTCGGTTCGGTTTAGTCGGTTATTTAATCATTCTAATTTGAGGGTTGGCTGAGATACCGTTTATGACTGCTGAGTTATCTTTCCAGCATCGACAGTTACAATGAGAGAGAAAGTGAACGGTTTTTAAGCCGCGGAAAAAAAAACTCTCTGTCCTTATCGTCGGTGAAATCTAACTCTAATTCCGCCGGCGATAATCTGTCTTTTTCTACTCTCCCGCCGTCATCTCTCGCCGTCCTCGCTCGATATCCTCATTCGCTCTTTCTTCTCTTCGTCGTCGCTGTCTTGTTCGTTTCCGTCTAAGCCGTCTCGTCTTCGAGTTCCGGTATGTGTCTTCCTATTTATTTTTGAGTTACGGGTGATTGTCGCCGTCTTGGATGGCTGAGTTTGGACTGAGTTATCTTATGCTTTACGACTGAGTTATGTATTATGGCGGAGTTATTATATGCCTTGTGTTTGCCATATGTTATGGCTGATTTATTTTATGCTTTACTATCAGATGGCTAAGGATATTTCTGAAGAACAAGCAAGGGATTACCCACCAAGACTTTGGCCAGAAATGAAGTCTATTCTACATACTAAACAAATTAACACCAATTTCACGATGTTAGAATTACCTCAGATTAGGGAATCAATAGGACTGGATGCGTGGGACAAAACGAAGGATGTACCAATTGGAATAATCTCTAAGCTAGTTGATAGCCAATTCGTCTGGTCTGGTAAGGTTGTTCATTTCCTACTATGTAACCAGTTAAGGGTACATAAGAAGGAGCTTTGGTTTGTGGTCGGCGGTCAACCTATCAGGTTTGGGTTGAATGAATTTCATTATCTGACGGGGTTAAACATAGACCCAATGCCTACTGAACAGTTTGAACTTGAAGAGGAACACAAAAAGTTCTTCCGACTTTTGAAAGTGCCTGGTGGGGCAGGTCCAACGCTACTTGAACTCAGGGAAGCATTAAAAGTGTGCCGGGGATGGGTTAACCTTGATCATCGTAAATGGTTGGGGCTGTTGCTTCTTCAACACATTGGACTTTATGGTTTGCATCATAACTCTAGAATTCCATATGAAAGTGCCAAAAGAGTTTTTGATGATGAAGCAATGAAGACGTATCCGTGGGGTCGGTCAGCATTTGAAGCTCTTGTTGATT
>NW_010921982.1:7999-8569 GCF_000633955.1 Camelina sativa
AAAAAAACACAAAATCATAGTTCGTAGTTCATAGTTCATTAGTTCATGTAGAAGACGACACAAAAGTACAATGACAATCACTTTTTGAAACCGACGTCATCTGGGCCAAATTCTTCAAACATATCGACCAAATCATTCCAAACTATGCTAGTCAGCATCTTGGGTTTATTGCCACGACTCGCCCATATCCTCCCGAGAGCACGTATCTGGGATCTGAATATCGTTCTAGCCACCAAATTAAACTGCGTCCAGACCGTTAAAGTATGCTTTGGATCCCACGTGTATTTACGCTACAATTGAAGGAAAGGAACGATAAGAGTAAAGAATAATATCAATATGGTTTGTTTTATTGATCTTACCGCGAGGAGGAGAAACCACCGTCTCTTAAAGTGGAAGGGAATCAAGCGGTACGTCGGCCACGCATGGTACCAGTTGTGTTGAAGTATTCCTCCGATCGCGATAGAGAGAACGTGAAGGAACTTGAACCACGTAACAGTGGTTTTGTCAACCAAGGAACCCACACCAGGGTTTAGAACCGGAATATTCTCTCGACCAGTGGCGCAGATGATC
>NW_010921982.1:10885-11293 GCF_000633955.1 Camelina sativa
TCATCTCCTCTAACTTCTTGTGCTCTGTGGCTAAGTCGACAAGTTCTCCACCCAAGATTTGATTCAGTTGGTTTAGTTGAGCGTCGATTAGATCCAGTTGATGCCCGAGGACGGTCTTCTCTTCCTTCTTCTTAATATGCTCATCCATCATACGCAGAATTTTTGTGTAGCGACGCTTTGACTCCGCCTCGACCATGGCTCTTGTCTGAGAAAAGGCTTTGGACACGGCCAATAGTGATTCCTCTTCCCACTCGTAATCTGGGACTCTTGTTGACGATAATGCTTCGTCTGCCTTGCGTTTTTGCCGTCTACTGGAACCCTCTCCGTCTATAGCTTGGCTATCAAAATAAAAACAACCGTCCCAACTGATAGGTGCAATGATCGGAAAATATGCAATAGATTGAGAGG
>NW_010921983.1:0-905 GCF_000633955.1 Camelina sativa
AGGGTTCGAGGAACGCCTGGCGCACCAATAACCTACTGGTGGATGTGAATTTCCACAGTGATGGGTTAGGATCGATGCCCTGCGGGGCCAGCTTGGAGTCCGTTGGGACGGTTAGCGGTGGGCTAGTGGGATCCACGGATGGTCCGTTGGGGCAGCTAGCAGTGGGCTAGTGGGGTCCGAGGGATGGGTTGTCACATCTCAATTGGTGGCAACTTGTCCTATGGGAAGGTTGTTAAAGGGTGAGGACCAGGGTTCAAGGAACGCCTGGCGCACCAATAACCTACTGGTGGATGTGGATTTCCACAGTGATGGGGTAGGATCGATGCCCTGCAGGGCTGTAACATCCGCGAACCGGATTATGCAGTTTTGGTAGGAGTGTCGATCGACACCCTTGTGGCATCGATCGACACCACTATTTCTGGGTTCGTCAGGTTTGTTTTAATTCGCGATTTTGGTTTGGTTGGTTTGGTTTAGTTAACTAAACCGAGTATATAAATGGAGAAGCGAAAAACTAAGGGTTTTAGGGTGTCTGGTCGCCGTTTGCAGAGATAGAGAGAGAGAGGAGAGAGCCTATTGTGGTGTGAAGGAGATTAAAGGAGAAAGAGCAGAATCATTAGAGTTTGGGAGGAAATAGTTTCGGCGTATGAAATCGTTTTCAAAGGTAATGAAATTTGGTAGGTTTATTCCCAAATCTTTCATCGTCATTCTCCTTTTTACAGAAGTAGTTTTGGATTTAAACTCGATGAGTTATTGGCAGTTTCGTGAGTCACGTTTTCTCAGACGCGAGTTGGAACCATCGGGGATTGTAATTGAGATCGTGGTCTCGTCTGGTTCCTGATCGTGCTGAAATTTTGTGGGAAGCTTCGTGACGTCTAGGGATAGCTTTTCACCGGAGCGATTTGGTA
>NW_010921983.1:3451-5823 GCF_000633955.1 Camelina sativa
GAGTGGGAGCGGGGTATTTCTCAGGAGGTACGGATCCAAGTGTGGCTGATGAGTGGAGGGAGCGGATGGAGGATATTTTCCAGTCGCTTTGGTGTCCTGACCGGTTTAGAGTGGATCTGGCAATGTATTACTTGTCAGGAGATGCACGTGTGTGGTGGAGGTCGGTGACAGCACGGAGGGTGCAGCGGGGTATGTCTTGGGGAGATTTTGTGGGGGAGTTTAACTCCAAGTATTTTCCTCAGGAGGCTCTTGATCGTATGGAGGCACGGTTCTTGGGTTTGACTCAGGGGGACCGTACAGTGCGGGAGCTGGATGCAGAGTTCAGTCGGCTTGTGGGGTATGCAGGCCGGGCTTGGGAGCCAGAGTCGGCTCAGGTGCGGAGGTTCTTGCTGGCTTCGCGAGATGATCTGAGGACTCGGTGTAGAGTGAGGAGCTATGTCACGAGGGCAGAGCTGGTTGAGGTTGCAGCTGGGATAGAGGATGACTTGAGGTCACAGTTAGTGGTGGTCGGTCCAGCGGCTCGTTCAGAGGAGACATTGGAGCAGAGCATTCCAAGCAAGGATAGGCAGTTGGAGCAAAGGCGTAAAAGGAAGCGGGAAGAGACGACAGTGGCAAACCAAGGTGGCCAGGGAGGTTTTGGGCGCGGGAGCATGGATCACGTGTCGGCAAGCGGGCCCAGGGTTGGTGATTCGCAGGAGTACCGTCGAGTGTGTTATCATTGCGGGGAGGAAGGGCATATCAGGCCTTTTTGTCCTAAGAGGAGGCAGATGATGGAGGTTTCGGCGCAGCCAAAGGGAGGACCGGGTGTCCATTCCGGCGCTTAGTTTTAGCTTTTGTTTTCTTTATTTTATGATGTATTTTCATTTGGAGTTGTAAACGATTATTGCATTTGAGGTTCTAATAAAAGTTGGAGTTCTTTGGTTTTGGGAATTGTGAAACCATTGGAAAGGAAATAGCTCGAGAATTCTATAAATGGGAAGTTTCCATAAATAGAAGGTTGCTATAAATGGAAAGTTTCCATAAATAGAATGTCATTAAAGAAGGAAAGTTTCTAAAAATGGGAAGTTTTATGAATAGTTAAATCTTGCCTATTAATGGAATTGAGGTAGATCTAGTCGGGAGATACTTGATGACATCAGACTTGTTTGCTCAGGATTGTGTGGGCCCAACTCATGTGATACCGATAGCTCGATGGACTTTGTGGCCAGAGAGTGGGAGTGGTATGTTTGCTTCGGATGACGATCCGAGAGCGCGCTTTAGGGTGACGACCCAAGAGCAAGATTATGAGACTCCCTGGATACCGTAGCTGTGAGCCGCGGCTCGGCAGTGAGCTGGTATGTCTCGAGGGTTGCGACCCGAGAGCGGGGGGAGTGGGCGTGTGAGACTCCCTGGATACCGTAGCTGTAGGCTATGGCCTGGCAGTGAGCCGGTATGACTCGAAGGTTGCGACCTGAGAGCGGGGGGAGTGTGAGTGACTTCCTGGATGCCGTAGCTTAAGGTGGTTAGCCTGATAGCGAGCCGGCATGATTCGTTGGTTGCGACCACGGACGGGGGAAGCACTGAATTGTGAGCAAATAATGTCTAGGATGTGAGTATATTGACTAGAGGGAGACCTCATGGTTCAGTCGGAGGTGTGCGGGCTGTCGCAACAGTTGCACGGGAAACCTTGGCTGACGGTATTTAGTCCGGTCGGAGGACGTGCGGGCCGTGTTGACGGTGGCACGGAGGTCCTTGACGGATGGACGTTGTTGCGGGATTCGAGGACGAATCCTTATTGGTGGGGGAGAATTGTAACATCCGCGAACCGGATTATGCGGTTTTGGTAGGAGTGTCGATCGACACCCTTGTGGCATCGATCGACACCACTATTTCTGGGTTCGTCGGGTTTGTTTTAATTCGCGATTTTGGTTTGGTTGGTTTGGTTTAGTTAACTAAACCGAGTATATAAGTGGAGAAGCGAAAAATTAAGGGTTTTAGGGTGTCTCGTCGCCGTTTGCAGAGATAGAGAGAGAGGGGAGAGCCTATTGTGGTGTGAAGGAGATTAAAGGAGAAAGAGCAGAATCGTTAGGGTTTGGGAGGAAATAGTTTCGACGTATCAAATCGTTCTTAAAGGTAATGAAATTTGGTAGGTTTATTTCCAAGTCTTTCATCGTCATTCTCCTTTTTACAGAAGTAGTTTGGCATTTAAACTCGATGAATTATTGGCAGTTTGGTGAGTCACGTTTTCTCAGACGCGAGTTGGAACCATCGGGGATTGTAATTGAGATCCTGGTCTCGTCTGGTTCCTGATCGTGCTGAAATTTTGTGGGAAGCTTCGTAACGTCTAGGGATAGCTTTTCACCGGAGCGATTTGGTAGTTAACGGTTGGTTTT
>NW_010921983.1:7946-8411 GCF_000633955.1 Camelina sativa
TCAGGTGCGGAGGTTCTTGCTGGCTTTGCGAGATGATCTGAGGACTCGGTGCAGAGTGAGGAGCTATGTCACGAGGGCAGAGCTGGTTGAGGTTGCAGCTGGGATAGAGGATGACTTGAGGTCATAATTAGTGGTGGTCAGTCCAGCGGGTCGTTCAAAGGAGACATTGGAGCAGAGCATTCCAAGCAAGGATAGACAGTTGGAGCAAAGGCGTAAAAGGAAGCGGGAAGAGACGACCGTGGCAAACCAAGGTGGCCAGGGAGGTTATGAGCGCGGGAGCATGGATCACGTGTCGGCAAGCGGGCCCAGGGGAGGTGATTCGCAGGAGTACCGTCGAGTGTGTTATCATTGCGGGGAGGAAGGGCATATCAGGCCTTTCTGTCCTAAGAGGAGGCAGATGATGGAGGTTGCGGTGCAGCCGAAGGGAGGACCGGGTGTCCATTCCGGCGCTTAGTTTTAGCTTTT
>NW_010921983.1:10298-10381 GCF_000633955.1 Camelina sativa
GCCTCCTCAGGCTCAATAGCCCGACCTCCATAACAAAGAAGTCGATTGAACTCCAAGTCCAGCTCCCGCACTGACCGTGTCCC
>NW_010921983.1:10729-11263 GCF_000633955.1 Camelina sativa
GAGTGCATGACCATGGCTTATCTAAGCCTGAGAATCCTTTGTTGTTCTTGCTTGATTGGTGGTGCTTTGTGGTGTTGTTCTTGCTTGATTGGTTGTGTTAGTGGTGTTGTTCTTGCTTGTGGTGGTTGTGTTATGGTTCTTATAGGTTCCTGAAGGTTTTGGGTGAGGTTGGAACGGATTGGAGATGATTGGAAACGGAGGTTCGTCGTTCGGATTCGTGCAGTTCGCGTCTGCGAAGGGAGTGTCGATCGACACCAGTTAGGTGTCGGTCGACACCATGTTTGGCCAGTGTCGATCGACACCTCTCTGGTGTCGGTCGACACCAAGTTGCTTGTTTCGTGATTTTTCCTGGTTTGTCTGTGTTTGGTTGTCATTTGTTAAGCATCGGGTTGTTTCAAGGGCCAGCTTGGGGTCCGTTAGGGCGGCTAGCAGTGAGGCTAGCGGGCTAGCAGTGAGGCTAGTGGGGACCACGGGACGGGTTGTCACAATGTAGACTAACAAAATGTATATTCTACACAATATAGAGTGTGAAAG
>NW_010921984.1:0-2871 GCF_000633955.1 Camelina sativa
CTTGTCCGCGAAGCGGAAGAAGTTCGCACGGTTGAGTTCGGACATGTGCGCAAACACCGGAACCCGAACTCCTGGCCGGGTGTAACTCCTCATCAGATCGGCTGGGGACGCAGGGGGAACTGAAATGGACGAATGACGTCAGTCTATTTGGTCCCCGAGACCCAGCAAGCAAAAAAAAAGGAAACCTCGAGTTATCATTACCTCGGGGGGAGGAACGACGTTCCTTCGAAGGCGGCCTGCCAGAGGAATCCCCGGACTCCTTAGATCTCCTCTCTGAGGAAGGACCCCTATCCTTCGAGCTAGGCTTACTTCGCTCGTCTCCAGACGAACTAGTCCGAGCTCGGCTCTTCTCGCGAAGAGGCGAGGAAGTCTCAGGTTCCTTCCTCTTTTTGGATGAGTCCGACCGCTGGGAACTGACCTCGACGGGGGGAGCTATAACCTCCCGCGGCTCGTCACTGGAGTCAGCTACAATAATTACTGCGGGCTCGGGCGAGCTGGGCTGAGGTTCGGAGGCCCCCGTAAGCGGCTCGGAAGAATCAGTGGGGGGTAACGAAGTCCCGTCTACCTCAGGAGAAGAGGGGCCTGACTTCTTAGGAAGACGAGCTTTGCCCTCGGCGAGCGCTGCCGCCATATTCAACTTCGCCTCCTTTTCGGCGAGTCGGCAAGCCCGTTCCTCTCTGTAATTCATCTCCGAAGTGCTTATAGGGTCGGAGCAAACGAGGGAACGACTCCTAAGCCGCACTGTGGATTCTCTAATCCTTTCGCACGAAAAGGAGTCCCAGGCAATCTGACCCTGGCTGCAAAACCTCGAGAAAAACTCTACGAATGTAGGGCAAAGCAGTCCGCGCTCGAAGTGATCTGGGACAAGAAAAACAAGGAGTAAGTAACAGAAAGGAAAATAGTATATTAAGGGCACCTGACTAAGAGCGCCGTTCTACCAATTTTCGAAGTCCACTTCGATACGTGCGAACTTGCGAGGTGGCCGAAGGTGAGCTCGTTGACCGGGAAGAAAAAATACGACTTCCGCCACTTCTCATCCTTCTCGGGAAGGTCGTCAAAGACCTTCAGTCCGGAAAGCGGGCTTACATAGAGTGTCCCCTTAGTCCGACCAGTCTTCACCGTGTATACTTGAAGAAAGTCGGCTAGGGACAGTTTGTAGTTGAACTCTTCCCCCAGAGTTTGAAGACACATGACGATGCGGACGAAGTTTGGGCACATCTGGGGGAGAGCGAAGCCCAGTTCGAACATCATCTTCACGATGAGTTCGGGGAGAGGAAACGACAGACCGCACGCAGAGAAGAATATCTCAAACGCGCAGCAATACCCTGGGGGAGGATTTTCCGGAGATTCGTGAGCCCCCGGGAATTTAATTTCAATCTCCGATGAAATCCCGGTGGACCCCCTAAATTCGGCTATATTCTCCGCCGAGAGAATTGACGGTGGGTGAGGGCCGTAAACGCCCGGAATCAGGGGTTTCACGGTTTTACCCGACGAGGATTTCGGAGGAGACATTTTTCTTTGAGCGATTCGTGTGAAAAGAAAACGGGAGTTGAAGAACTTTCCGGCGAAAGCAAAGGTTACAGAGAAAAGAGAGAAAAGTCTAAAAACATAAAAGCACAAACACGATTGAAGAATTGGGGTGAGAGAGAAGTCGAGTTTACCTTTATACACGGCACAAGGAAGCAATGATTACCTGGGGAAGTGAAAGGTCTCACACCGTTCTCTTTCTCTCTTATAACCAACACGCCACCTAGTGGGCCCCGAGGCCTGTTCGGGAAGGCAAATCCCATCATTATCACGATCAAATCGTGGGGATATGGGGAATATTCAGTTTCCCAAAATTGATCGCTTGAAGGTCAAAAGTCTCCCGAACTATTCAGCTCGGGAGACTTGGGGGGCAACTGTTGTACCCACGATCTACCATCTCGGGCAATAGGCAAGAGGGCCTAAGTCAGGCTTGCCTAATGGGCCGAGGAGGTGTTATTGATCGGCCCATCAGGCCCGGAGAAAGGAAGGGAGCACGGAGACGTTCCGTGCTCGACAGCTCGCAGCTCGGGCCCGGTCAAAGATTCCCGCATTTAAGAGGGTTAATTAGGCTGCGCGGATCGCGCACTATTAATTCCGTATTAATTGAGTAGTAAATGGGTCGGTATAAATATGTAAGGGGGAGGTCATTTGTAAAGGGGCCCGAGATTTTTTTCCAGAAAAAGGCAATACAAATTCAAATTCTAAAACTCTTATTATTTTAGTTCGGAACTGTTTACGGCGACAAGCTCCTCCACAATTAAAATCACTTCGGAAGGAGAAGCATATTCTCTGTTCTCACAGTAGATTTCTCCTTAATTTCTAGGACTTTGTAACACTCCATTCACGGTCTAGATCGGGATGAGGTTTTAGATTCCTTTCGGTTAAAGGATTGTCTTAAGTCTTAAGCCAAATATTTGTTTAAAATCAGTTTAAGGTAAATAAACCAAAACTAAACCCAAAATGCATCTTTACATGTCATCAATGAACAATTCCAAATCCGATTTCGAAAGGAGAGACCAGTCGTAAAATTGTATATCAACAAAAAAGAGGGTTCGTCATAGCAAAGTAGCAATCTACAAAAGTTTAGCCGATGCAGCAATGCTCATGGCTTCCTACAGGGCCGGTCCATAGGGCAATCAACTCAAGCAAAGGATTAGGGCATAAAAAAAAATTAGGGCATTTTTTTGTAAAATTATTATAGAGTTTTTATATATATCTAAAGATTTTTACAAAAATGTGGACTTTAATATAAGTGCAAATCATAGTTTTTGAGGTTAATTGTTAGTTTTAGTTTTGATTTTTTCCATTTTGAGGTTAATAGTTTGCTTTGTTAAACTATTAGAT
>NW_010921984.1:3423-11215 GCF_000633955.1 Camelina sativa
TTTTTTGTAAAATTATTATAGAGTTTTTATATATATCTAAAGATTTTTACAAAAATGTGGACTTTAATATAAGTGCAAATCATAGTTTTTGAGGTTAATTGTTAGTTTTAGTTTTGATTTTTTCCATTTTGAGGTTAATAGTTTGCTTTGTTAAACTATTAGATAAATCTTTTCATCAAAACTAATGTTTTGATTTTGGTTTGTGTTAATAAATTTTCAAAACACTAAACATAAAGTCTTATATACCATTAGTTATAATTTTTTGGTAATATATAAAAGGGCATGTTTTTTAGTTCCGCATAGGGCACTAATAAATGTCGGACCGGCACTGGCTTCCTATCATCTTTGCTACTTAGTTACATCGTCACATTTTCTAACTTTAGTTAAATTGTTACGTATATAGCCAAATGCTCATGGATTCCTTTCATCTTTGTTACGTACTCGTCTCTTTCATTTTAACATTCACATTAGTCATTATCACGCTCTCAAACAACACGCATCGACCAATCAGTCACGCCATTCATGTTTCTTCAATCAAATCATGTATATTACTTAAGTATTGAGTAGATAGATAGCTCATAATCAAGTTCACCCAATTTCAATCTGGCTACAAGCGTCTGCTCGGTCTTGCTCAAATTCTTATCGGGATTGATCATACTCCACCAAATTCATGCTACATGTAATTTTTGGGATACTTTTCATGCACTAGTAAACCTTTATACTGTCATAATAATCTGTTACAGTATAAAACACCGTAACCGTAAACAACTTTTACTTAAGCATTTATCTTGCTCCGTTCTCTATTGCACCCATATCATTTTATCATTCAATGTAACAAAATTATCCAAAGACTAGCAACGACCACATGAGTGTTTCACAATTGTTCAATAAATTAAACACAATTAAGTAAACTCAATCCAATATTTATCACCCCTACCTTCTTGCGGTTCTATATGCTTTTTAATCGGCTTATCTAAACATGTTGCAAGTATATTTATTGCTAAAACAATCATTACAGTAACACATTCAGTTAGCCTTTTGTAAAAGTGGATGAGAGTTAAAAACTCAAGTGGAAATCTTATATGGTCCGTGAGTGTTACTTTAGTATTGTGCAATGTGTCATTTAACCAAACAGTATCCTCCAATGAATACATTCATGAACAAATCTCCTGCAAAATCTGAACAAAGCATATGAATTAAGTTTAACCGACACAGAAATGGGAGAGTGATGTGAAGATTTTAAAAGACACATCAAGTCACTTGAGGTAGTGTTGTTACATTTCGATTTGACTAGTGATCGATCGATCATTCTTTCTTTTTGGCTAATGGGTTCCTTACTTATTACTATACCAGAAGAGTATAATAACAGTCTCCCAAACACATGGTGACCTCACCTAAATGTGGCCAATCTCAATCCAAGCTATTATTAGAACAACTGAGAAACACAAAAGGCTTTGTATTGTGGAGGATATTATTTATGTAATGTTTGTAACTAACCACCATCGAAGACTTAAAAGTATCTCTACCCATAATAAACCAAGATCATTTGCCTCCTTCTTCTATCAAGCATCTTGAAACACAGAGAACTCTAAAAAGGAAAGAAATTAGAAAAACTTTATCTTACAGTATTTAGATGTAATTCCCAATTATTACTAGTGAATCAGTGTTGTTTTGTTTGTGCTTTAGCTGCAAATGGGACAACGAACAAGACCATTCTCATTACACTCCATACACTTGACCACTACAGCTTCACTTCCCCATCCTTCCACCACTTTACAGCTCCCATTACACTCCGAACACGGCAAAAACGCTAACCCACCGCATCCACCGCAACCGCCGCCGCCACACCGATCTTTCTTCCTCGGAATCCCTCTTAGCAAATCTCCAAGCAAACCTTCTTCCACCAAACTCATCACTTCCTCTGCTCCACCAATGTACTTCCCTTTCACAAAAACCCTCGGCGGCAACACCACCGCCGCCGTCGACGAATCATCACCACCACCACCGCCGTTGTCTCTTTCCCGAGCCATGAGATTCGAAAGCTCTTCTCTGAATCCTCTATCCATAGACACATCTCTCTCACATACCACCACACCAAAGCTCTCAATCGCAGCTCTCACGGCTTTACACGCCTCAAACGTCCGCCGCACTCCCCGCAACGACGTCGTGTAAATCACAACACGATCCTCAACGCCGTCACAGAGTCTCTCGGTTTCCTCCGCTGATTTCGGATCTAACGGTTTCAAAACCTCGTAATCGCTCTTCAGATCTCTAGGGTTCTTCAAATTAGGATCGGAGTTCTCTTTGTTCACCATCATCACTCGACCACCACCATCGGAGACATTACATTTCGCCGGAATAGGAGAGAATCGGCAAGTATCGCCGCCGTCGAGACCTGACATTAGCTCCCAGAAGCTAATAACCTCCGTCGTCGTCGGCTCAGACTTACCAACCATCGTCTCCTTACCGTCGATAGTAAACCTCTCAGGCGGAGTCATCGGAGATATAGCGGAGGTAGCGGAGGAGGAAGGAGGCGGAGGAAGAGAAGGTGAAGAAGAGTCGAGATTGAGAAGACNGTTGAAGTTAGCTTAACGAAATGGTGGCTTAAGGTTGAAGCGTTGAGCTGAGAAGAGAAGTTTTCATCCGTCGGATTTAAGAAATTGGAGGAGACGCAACCACCCATCGCCGGAGATTTCGAGGATTTCTCAACGTCGTCGGGGAAAAACAAAAAGAAAAGCACACGGAGATTGAGTGAGAGAGACGGTGGTGATGAAGAAGTGAGAAATGAGATTTTTAGATTAAAAAAAAGACAAAATAACAAAACTGCTAATTAGATTAAAACAAAAAAACTTTTTTGTTTAATAAAAAGTACAAAGTTGGGGACGTGACAATGCACGTGGCTCTTTTCTTGTGATTTTAATGTCCATATTATTCGTTGATTATGAAACAGTTTGTGTGTGTTGTACACACTATTTAGTTCTTAGCGAAACAGTTTGAGATATTTTTTTTTTGTTTGGTTAATAATAGTTTGCAAAGCTTATTCTTGAGATTTTTTGTTAAAAATGCCACTTTTTTAAGAAATTTTTTGGATATATCAATTTTTGTATAATTTGTAAATTTTATCTTTTGAGAAGAAAAAAATATGTATTTTCAGTTTTTTAAGATACAATACATAGTTAATACCAAATACTAAACCCTAAGAAAAAATAGAACCGATTAAATCCAAACATAACAAATAAAACACACGTTAAATCAAAATTTTGTAACTTACAAAATAGTAAAATTTACAAACTATTCAAAAAATGGTAAAATCAACAAAAAAACACTCCAAAAAATAGTTTTCTCATGATTGATTCCTTATTCTTTGAAATTAGGATCAAGAATCCAAAACAAAGAAATTTGGTTAGAGTAACCAGAAGATCATTGTAAAAAAAAAAAAAAAAACCAGAAGGTCATTTTTAATATATTTTGTTAGAATGGGATTAGACATTAGGAGTTAAATCAAAGTCAACAAGTTCATGATTGATAGTTATGGTAAATAAGAACAATAAATTTCTTGTTTAGGTTTTGACCATAGCAAGAACAACTATTTTTTTTTGGTGGCAATATCCTAAAACGTTGAGGTACCATGGTTGGGAAGATTCTAATTTATATAGGTGTTAAATCGATGATTAATGTTTATAAAATTTTAATCTTATTTAAATTACATGTTATTTGATTGTTGACTAGAAAAATGAACAATAAATGTTAGTATTTGATTTAATAAAAGAGTTTGGCATCTAAATCTAATGTTATCGAGAAAAATAAATTTGGTTATTACTTACTAGATTCCTACTGTTTTTTTTTTGTTTGGATTTAAAATAGTCTATTTGAATTTGAAGATCAATTCATATTTAAATTGCTAAATTGTGTTTTTCGAAAGGGAAATCTAACATGTTATTCTTCTATCCTTCCTTCCATAAAATGTTTTAGAATTTTTTTTTGTTTTAGAAGTGGTTTTCAAGTTTCTATAAAAATGTTAGGTTAGTTTAATATTTTATATTATGCAGTCTTGTTTATGATTGGTTGAACTTTTTTAAAGGAGTCATTTCTTAAACTACGTATGTTTACTTAAAACATCGGATGGAGGAATCGGATGGAGGAAGTTAATCTAAGATCAGGGTCAAAACTGTAATAGATTGGAACAAGTCAAATTCTCCAAAATAATATATTTTAATGACTATTTTTTATTATAATTTACGAAGAATTTACATGAGTTAAATGATATGTCACAATTTTAAATGATGTATGTATAAAAACTTTTACAAAAGTATATGATTTGATTTAGCAGTTGGATGTTTTTGTGTATACATTAGTTTTGACGTCTCAAACCCTGCTATGAACTGTTATTACTATTTTGAAGTTAGTTTTTATAAAAAAGTGGATTTAAGTGACGACAAAAAAGACACAACAAGATATTCAAAGTGTAATAGATCAGAAAAGTATAGACAAAAAAAGGAGGAAACTAAAAAAAAAAGTCAGAGAGAATGATGGATTAGAAGTGATGAAAAGAGAGAACAATAAAGTAGATTAGAAAAGTAAAAACCAAAACAAGGAGGAGGAGACTAGATTTGAAGTATGGTCGTACATATACTTGAGATATAATAGCCCAAAAGTCATGATCTCCGAGAGAATGAAGAAGGGTTTTTGGTTTTAGGGTTGGGTGCAACATCTTTGTGCCTTCTAAATAGGATGTGTCCCTTGTCCTAGTGGAAGATTGGCTGCATTTCTCTGAGCTCTCCTTCTTGTTGCTCCATAGACCGACCCTCTAGTGGAAGATTGACAGCGTTTCTCTGAGCTCTCCTTCTTGTTATCTCTAAGACCGACGATCATCTACGGTACTTCAATAAAATCTAGCACTTTACAGTAAAAAAATTACAAAACATTTTACATTCATTCATTCAAGAAAAATTAGAAAAATCCTACTAACATATTATATAAAAGTATATGCCACATGGATATGAGCTATTGCTTTTAACCTATTTGGATTAACCCATTTGGATAAAAAAAAAATATTTGTGGGTTACACTTTTCTAATGGATTAGTCTTGGGCCCTCCATAGATTAAGAGATTTACCTTGAGCTATCAATATCTATACTAGTATTTGATAGTAGAATTTAGCAGTTGGATGTTTCCGTGTATACATTAGTTTTGACGTCTTAATCCCTGCTATGAACTGTTATTACTATTTTGAATTTAGTTTTTATAAAAAGAGTGGATATAAGTGACGACAAAAAAGACACAACAAGATATTCAAAGTGTACTAGATCAGAAAAGTATAGACAAAAAAAGGAGGAAACTAGATTAAAAGTCAGAGAGAATGATGGATTAGAAGTGATGAAAAGAGAGAACAATGAAGTAGATTAGAAAAGTAAAGACCAAAACAAGGAGGAGGAGACTAGATTCGAAGTATGGTCGTACATATTGAGATATATTAGCCCAAAAGTCATGATCTCCGAGAGAATGAAGAAGGGTTTGTGGTTTTAGGGTTGGGTGCAACATCTTTGTGCCTTCTAAATAGGATGTGTCCATATACCTAAAGTAGTATAGACAAAAAAAGGAGGAAACTAGATTAAAAGTCAGAGAGAATGATGGATTAGAAGTGATGAAAAGAGAGAGCAATGAAATAGATTAGAAAAGTAAATACCAAAACAAGGAGGAGGAGACTAGATTCGAAGTATGGTCGTACATATTGAGATATATTAGCCCAAAAGTCATGATCTCCGAGAGAATGAAGAAGGGTTTGTGGTTTTAGGGTTGGGTGCAACATCATTGTGCCTTCTAAATAGGATGTGTCCCTTGTCCTAGTGGAAGATTGACTGCATTTCTCTGAGCTGTCCTTCTTGTTGCTACATAGACCGACCCTCTAGTGGAAGATTGACAGGGTTTCTCTGAGCTCTCCTTCTTGTTATCTCTAAGACCGACGATCATCTACGGTACTTCAATAAAATATTATCAAATAAAATCTAGCACTTTGCAGTAAAAAAATTACAAAACATTTTACATTCATTCATTCAAGAAAAATTAGAAAAATCCTACTAACATATTATATAAAAGTATATGCCACATGGATATGAGCTATTGCTTTTAACCTATTTGGATTAACCCATTTGGATAAAAAAAAAATATCTGTGGGTTACACTTTTCTAATGGATTAGTCTTGGGCCCTCCATAGATTAAGAGATTTACCTTGAGTTATCAATATCTATACTAGTATTTGATAGTAGAATTTAGCAGTTGGATGTTTCCGTGTATACATTAGTTTTGACGTCTTAATCCCTGCTATGAACTGTTATTACTATTTTGAATTTAGTTTTTATAAAAAGAGTGGATATAAGTGACGACAAAAAAGACACAACAAGATATTCAAAGTGTACTAGATCAGAAAAGTATAGACAAAAAAAGGAGGAAACTAGATTAAAAGTCAGAGAGAATGATGGATTAGAAGTGATGAAAAGAGAGAACAATGAAGTAGATTAGAAAAGTAAAGACCAAAACAAGGAGGAGGAGACTAGATTCGAAGTATGGTCGTACATATTGAGATATATTAGCCCAAAAGTCATGATCTCCGAGAGAATGAAGAAGGGTTTGTGGTTTTAGGGTTGGGTGCAACATCTTTGTGCCTTATAAATAGGATGTGTCCCTTGTCCTAGTGGAAGATTGGCTGCATTTCTCTGAGCTCTCCTTCTTGTTGCTCCATAGACCGACCCTCTAGTGGAAGATTGACAGCGTTTCTCTGAGCTCTCCTTCTTGTTATCTCTAAGACCGACGATCATCTACGGTACTTTAATAAAATACTATCAAACAAAATCTTGCACTTTACAGAAAAAAAATTACAAAACATTTTACATTCATTCATTCAAGAAAAATTAGAAAAATCTTACTAACATATTATATAAAAGTATATGCCACATGGATATGAGCTATTGCTTTTAACCTCTTTGGATAAGAAAAAAATATTTGTGGGTTACACTTTTCTAATGGAATAGTTTTGGGCCCTCCATAGATTAAGAGATTTACCTTGAGTTATCAATATCTATACTAGTATTTGATAGTAGAATTTAGCAGTTGGATTTTTCCGTGTATACATTAGTTTTGAAGTCTTAATCCCTGCTATGAACTGTTATTACTATTTTGAATTTAGTTTTTATAAAAAGAGTGGATATAAATGACGACAAAAAAGACAAAACAAGATATTCAAAGTGTACTAGATCAGAAAAGTATAGACAGAAAAGGAGGAAACTAGATTAAAAGTCAGAGAGAATGATGGATTAGAAGTGATGAAAAGAGAGAACAATGAAGGAGATTAGAAAAGTAAAGACCAAAACAAGGAGGAGGAGACTAGATTCGAAGTATGGTCGTACATATATTTGAGATATATTAGCCCAAAAGTCATGATCTCCGAGAGAATGAAAAAGGGTTTGTGGTTTTAGGGTTGGGTGCAACATCTTTGTGCCTTCTAAATAGGATGTGTCCCTTGTCCTAGTGGAAGATTGGCTGCATTTCTCTGAGCTCTCCTTCTTGTTGCTCCATAGACCGACCCTCTAGTGGAAGATTAACAACGTTTCTCTTAGCTAGCAACTACGGTTTCATGTATTAGCTAGACACAATGTTGTTCTTTTTACGAGCTATAAAGATTTTCTCAACAGCTTCTTTGGTTTGAAGATTTGCAGAATCTTATTCTTAAGAAGAGTCTTATTTGTTTTGTCTATTTAATTTTTGAAACAACCCTTCCCGTTTTTTTTTTTTTTTT
>NW_010921985.1:0-186 GCF_000633955.1 Camelina sativa
TTGCAAGGTATCCCATAGATCCTTGGCCGTTTCACAATATGAGTAGGTCTCGAGTATTGGAGCATCGAGAGAGTTTTGTATAATGGCTAGAACACTTTGGTCTTCTTGAAACCATTTTTCTTCACCACTTGCGGCTACAGCTTTGCCGTCTTCGGTTGGCTCTCCTTTTGGAGCTTCACTTGATGT
>NW_010921985.1:2090-11168 GCF_000633955.1 Camelina sativa
AATAGGTAACAATCCACTGCATTTGACTAATTATAAGAGTTCGGGTTGAATTTGAGTGTTTGGACACCACTTTTACCCATTTTGTCTGGAAACAGGCTAAAACCGAGAAAACATTGAGTCGAAGCAGTAAACAGCTTTTTTACTGTTTCTAGGGTCAGAATGTGTGACAATCCAATGCATTTGCCTAATTGTAAGAGTTCAGGATAAATTTAGAGTGTTTAGACAACACTTAAACCTGTTTTATCCCAAAACAAACTTAAACGGAGAAAACAGGTAAACCGAGAGAAAACATTGATTCGAAGAAGTAAACAGCTATGTTACTCTTTCTAGGGTCAAAATATGTAACAATCCACTGCATTTGACTATTTATAAGAGTTCGGGTTGAATTTGAGTGTTTAGACACTACTTTTACCTATTGTGTCCCGAAACAGGCTAAAACCGAGAAAACATTGACTCTAAGCAGTAAACAGCTTTGTGTGACAACCCAATGCATTTGACTAATTGTACGAGTTCGGGATGAATTTGGAGTGTTTAGAGAACATTTAAACCCATTTTATCCCACAACAGCTTAAACCGAGAAAATAGGCTGAAACCAAAAGTTCAAATTGATTCGAAACAGTAAACAGCTATGTTACTCTATCTAGGGTCATAATATGTTACAATCCAATGCATTTGCTTATTATAAGAGTTCCGGTTGTATTTGGAGTGTTTAGACACCAATTATACCCATTTTGTCCCGCAATAGGCTAAAACCGAGAAAACATTGATTTGAAGTAGTAAACAGCTTTGTTTCTTTATCTAGGGTAAGAATGTGTGACAGTGCAATGCATTTTACTAATTTTAAGAGTTCGGGATGAATTTGGAGTGTTTAGACAACACTTAAACCCGTTTTATCCCAAAACAGACATAAATCTAAAAAGCAGACTAAAACAAAGAGAAACCATTGATTCGAAGCAGTAAACAGTTATATTACTATTTCTAGGGTCAAAATATGTAACAAGCCACTGCATTTGTCTAATTGTAAGAGTTCAGGATGAATTTGGAGTGTTTAGACTGTTGGTTTAGGCGGAAGCAAAGAGAATAATTTGAGAGAGATTGAGTGAACTATGTAAAGAAAAGTGAGAAAACATATGATTCCATTAGTATATACATTACAATGTCGGCTAAGGGCTTTAAATAGCAAGGAAAGAAACTAGGGCAACCCCTCTATTACACTCGACAACTTGTTGATAGGGACATAAAGGAAGGAGTGGGTCGATCCCAAGGATGATAGTGACATGACTTGGTTTCCTTGAGGGGGGCGACCCGTGACCTTATCCTCCAACGGCTCTATTGTGTCTTCGAGATCCTTCTAATGGGCTTTGCTAAGTAGTCCAGCCTCCACTCTTCTCATTTCATTCGATATGGCTCGGCCTTATTGGTAAGTGTACGGACGGCCGTACGGACACCTTCAAGTCTCGAGTGTCTTATGATCAATACTCCCCCTCAAGCTTAGCCAAGTGGAATGGCTAAGCTTGGAACCCGCGAGAGACCACCTCGTTAAAAACCTTAACATGGAAAACCACATGGGACAAAACCATGTTAAGGAAAAGAGTGTGATCTCCACGGGTTAGAGGAGTTCATTCATGGATGTGTAGGGTCTACTAGTCCAAGTTTGCTGGAGATGTATTCGCAAATCTGTGGACTAGTAGCCTTTGTGAAGATGTCCGCCAATTGCTCTTGGCTTGGCGTGTAACATGGTAGGATCACACCCTCTTCTATCTTCTCTCGCACCTTATGGCAATCTACCTCAATGTGCTTAGTTCTTTCATGAAATACCGAGTTGGTTGCTATGTGTATTGCGGCCTTGTTGTCACAATGCATGGTGATCGGTCTTTCAGTCTCTACTCCAAGGTCCTTGAGAAGACCTTTGAGCCATGTAAGCTCGTTGGTGAGCTTCTTCATGGCCCTATATTCTGACTCGGCGCTTGATTGAGACACAACCTTTTGTTTCTTCGACTTCCAAGTGACTAGGTTCCCTCCAATGAACCTGCAATACCCTGTGGTTGATCTCTGGTCAGTTGTATCACCTGCATAGTCCGCGTCACAATAGCCCACGAGTTGAGTGTTGTTGTTCTTCCCCATCCAAATGCCTTGGCCAGGACTTCCCTTGAGATAACAAAGAATTCGTTCGAGCGTTTGCCAATCAAACTTTGTTGGAGCCTTCATGTGTTGGCTGACTTGGTTTACTGCATAGCAAAGATCCGGTCTTGTGATCATAAGGTAGATGAGCTTTCCCACAAGACTACGATATCTGCCCACATCCTCATATGGCTCAGCAAACTTGGTTGCATTCTTCATCTCCCCCTTTCGCTTGAACTGGTAACCTTCTTCAAGGGGTGTAGGAGCCGGTTTGGCTCCTAGCTTGCCAGTTTCACGGAGAAGATCAAGGGCATACTTCCGTTGAGAGAGAAACAGCCCCTCCGGTGATCGAGAAATTTCAATGCCAAGGAAGTACTTGAGCTCTCCTAGATCCTTAATATCAAAGGTGGAGTGAAACAGGGCCTTAGTGGTAGAGATCCCATCGCGGTCATCGCCGGTGATGATTATGTCATCAACGTAGACAAGAACGACCACTCGACCATTTTTAGTCCGAAGAGTGAAGAGAGTGTGGTCGGCTTCAGAACGCTTGAAGCCATGCGTGCGGAGCGTGGAGCTAAGTTTGTGGTACCACGCCCTAGGGGACTGCTTCAAGCCGTAGATGGCCTTGCGGAGGCGAAGAACCTTGCCCGGAGCGACTATAGCCTCTAAGCCCGGAGGAGGGTGCATGTAGACTTCTTCTTCGAGCTCCCCCTGAAGGAACGCATTCTTGACGTCCATCTGCCATAAGTCCCATGATAAATTGGTGGCTAGTGAGAGAACAACACGAACCATGTGAAGTTTGGCCACCGGTGCGAACGTGTCCGTATAATCGGTGCCATAGGTCTGGGTGAAGCCGCGGGCAACAAGACGAGCTTTGTACCGTTCCACAGCACCATTGCTTAGATACTTGATTGTGAAAACCCATTTAGAGCTGACCGCTTTCTTTCCCTTGGGAAGATCTGCCTCGTCCCAAGTATGATTGCGGATCATGGCCCCTGTCTCATCATCAACAGCATCTAACCATTCCTTGTGTTCTTTGGCTTCATCATAGGTTTGCGGGATAAACTGAGCATCGATCTTGGTGAGGAAGGCAGCATGTTCTTGAGGGACAAGGTCAAGCGAACACACAGCTTGAATCGGATGGGCCACGGCCTGGTTGTTGTAATAAACCCGTTTTTCTTTCCAAGTGGACGGGTGAAACTTGAGCCGTTCACTTCGACGAGGGAGAACTATGCTTGATTCTTGTTGGAGTGTATCATTGTCAGCACTCGGGTGACCACGAGCCTCCGGGATTGATAAATCAAGAGGTTCATCAGTGGAGAGATCTAGCGGCTCCGAAGCATTTTCTTGATCTTCTTCTTGACTAGGTAGCTCGGAGGAGGTTGGTGTAGAGCCTTCAATCAGTTCATGCTGAGTCTGATCAGGTTGGTCTTGGTCCGTGCGACTAGATGGCGTTGTGACACCAAGATGATTCAGTAGGAACCGTAGGTTGGTAGCTCGATCGGAGTTGGAATGAGATAGGTCCTTGAGGCTTTCCCAGTCCTTTGTCTCGTAGTATCCTTGTTGTTCAAGGAACTTCACGTCTCGGGAGATAAGTAAGCGGCCAGTGGTGGGATCATAGCACTTATACCCTTTTTGACTCGTCGAGTAGCCAATGAACATGCATTTGGTGCTTTTGGCGTCGAGCTTAGTCCTTTGTTCACCTGGTACCAAGACAAAACACACACACCCAAATACGCGTAAGTGATCCAATGAGGGTTTAATTTGATTCAATACCTCATATGGTGATTTATCTTGTAAGACTTTGGTGGGAGTCCTATTGATCAGGTAACAAGCTGTCATCACGGCGTCTCCCCAAAAGCGTTTGGTGACATTGGTTTGAAACATCATCGCCCTTGCCACCTCCATGAGATGCCGGTTCTTTCTCTCGGCCACACCATTTTGCTGGGGCGTATAAGGGCAACTAGTTTGTTGTAGTATGCCGTGTTTGGACAAGTGAGCTCTAAGTTTATGACTTGTGTACTCTCCTCCATTGTCCGATCTTAGTACCTTTATTTTAGCATTGAAATGATTAGTGACATAATTCTGAAAGTTAACAAATGCATCATAGACTCTATCTTTAGATGGTAACAAAGTAAGCCAAGTGTACTTTGATTTTTCATCAATAAAAGTCACAAAATACTTGTTATTATCTCTAGATAAGCAAGGTGAAGTCCAAACATCAGAATGCACTAAATCAAAACAATGTTCATAAATAGTAGTTGACTTAGGAAAAATAGACTTGCAATGTTTACCAAGAATACAAGGTTCACAACTTGAATTATCAAAGGAAACATTAGGCAACATTAATTTAAAAGCTTTAGAGTGAGGATGGCCTAGTCTAGCATGCCAAACATCACTCGAAATACTACTAAGGTTCGATATAAGCGAAAACAAATTAGATGGACTTGATGAGGTTTTCTCTAGGACATATAGATCTCCCTTAGCATCTCCTCCTCCAAGAACCTTTCCAGTCTTAATATCCTGAAAATACACACTGTTAGGACCAAAGATAGTGTAGCAGTTTAAATCAGTTGTAGCTCTTTTAACCGATAAGAGGTTAGATGTAAAAGTAGGCATAAAGAAAGCTTTTGAATCCTTATCAAATAGTTTCAAGTCTCCTACACCCTCAACTGGTATTCTATCCCCATTAGCAATAATAACATTACCCACAGCCGGTTTTATGTTGTGTATAAGACTAGGGTTACTTATCATGTGGTGAGAAGCACCCGAGTCAACAACAAGGGTTTTACTAGGCTGTGAAGCAAAGAAGGTGGTACCAGAATCTTTTAGCGCGGCAATGGATTTGATGAGAGCCTCCAGGTCAGACTTCCTCACAAGATCCCCAAACGAGGCTGCCATAGCCGTAGCCGCCGCACTGCCTTGGTTGGCTGCACCAGAACCTTGACCGCTTGACCCTTCATGTGAGAGGTTTGCTTTGAACTTGGCCGGCTTGAGGTGAGGGTGAAGAATCCAGCACTTGTCCTTCATGTGTCCCTTCTTTTTGCAGTGGTCACACACCATGGCTCTCCGGTCGTCGTGTTTGTAGGCGCCCTTGTTTGCAGTTGCCAAGTCTTCCTTTCCACTAAAGAGACCAAGGGAACCTTGTTCCTTTTGCACTTGGGAACAAACGTCTTCAAGCGTAGGCAGCTTGTCTCCCCGGAGGATATGCTTGATTAAGTCATTAAACGCCGGGTTAAGGGTGAGTAGGAGGCCAAACACCTTGTCTTGCTCCTTTCTCTCGTTGAGGATGGCTGGATCAATTGTACTCGGTCGGAGCATCTCGAGCTCGGCCCATAGTGACCTAAACTTCCCAAAGTGCTTCGTGAACTCCAAATCTTCTTGATGAAGTCCATTGATTGCCTTCTTGACTTCAAACACTCGGGTTAGGTTGGTCACGTTCCCATAGACATTCGCTAGCGTCTCCCACAACTCCTTGGCCGTCTCGCAGTATGAATAGGCTTCAAGGATAGGTGCGTCTAGCGAGTTTTGGAGAATGGCAAGCACGGTCTGATCTTCTTGGAACCACTTAACTTCCTTCTCGAGATCAGCCTCCTTGTCTTCTTCCTTCTCTTCTTTACCATCTTCCTTAGTAGCTTTCTTGGGAAGCTGGTCCGTTTCAACATGGATCCACAGCCCCCGGCCACTAAGTGCGGTCTTTGTGGTTCTCTTCCACAACAAGTAATTTGCTCCTTTGAGCACTACCGGAGTCACAATGGGTTTGGTGTTATCCATTGTTACCGATTTGAAAAGACAAAATAGAATAAACTAGGTAGAATATTGAAATGGAAGTAGTATAAGGTGAATAATGAGAATAGAAAGACTAGCGAGTAGTATTTGGAGAGTTTAGGAGTATAAGGAAGAACAGAACTA
Source organism: Camelina sativa (assembly GCF_000633955.1). Taxonomy (NCBI): domain Eukaryota; kingdom Viridiplantae; phylum Streptophyta; class Magnoliopsida; order Brassicales; family Brassicaceae; genus Camelina; species Camelina sativa. The sequence continues at coordinate 8,124 of NW_010921985.1, forward strand.
GATTTAGAGAGTCAAGGATCAAAGGACTTGCTCTGATACCATGTTGGTTTAGGCGGAAGCAAAGAGAATAATTTGAGAGAGATTGAGTGAACTATGTAAAGAGAAAGTGAGAAAACATATGATTCCATTAGTATATGCATTACAATGTCGGCTAAGGGCTTTAAATAGCAAGAAAAGAAACTAGGGCAACCCCTCTATTACACTCGACAACTTGTTGATAGGGACATAAAGGAAGGAGTGGGTCGATCCCAAGGATGATAGTGACATGACTTGGTTTCCTTGAGGGGGGCGACCCGTGACCTTATCCTCCAACGGCTCTATTGTGTCTTCGAGATCCTTCTAATGGGCTTTGCTAAGTAGTCCAGCCTCCACTCTTCTCATTTCATTCGATATGGCTCGGCCTTATTGGTAAGTGTACGGACGGCCGTACGGACACCTTCAAGTCTCGAGTGTCTTATGATCAATACTCCCCCTCAAGCTTAGCCAAGTGGAATGGCTAAGCTTGGAACCCGCGAGAGACCACCTCGTTAAAAACCTTAACATGGAAAACCACATGGGACAAAACCATGTTAAGGAAAAGAGTGTGATCTCCACGGGTTAGAGGAGTTCATTCATGGATGTGTAGGGTCTACTAGTCCAAGTTTGCTGGAGATGTATTCGCAAATCTGTGGACTAGTAGCCTTTGTGAAGATGTCCGCCAATTGCTCTTGGCTTGGCGTGTAACATGGTAGGATCACACCCTCTTCTATCTTCTCTCGCACCTTATGGCAATCTACCTCAATGTGCTTAGTTCTTTCATGAAATACCGAGTTGGTTGCTATGTGTATTGCGGCCTTGTTGTCACAATGCATGGTGATCGGTCTTTCAGTCTCTACTCCAAGGTCCTTGAGAAGACCTTTGAGCCATGTAAGCTCGTTGGTGAGCTTCTTCATGGCCCTATATTCTGACTCGGCGCTTGATTGAGACACAACCTTTTGTTTCTTCGACTTCCAAGTGACTAGGTTCCCTCCAATGAACCTGCAATACCCTGTGGTTGATCTCTGGTCAGTTGTATCACCTGCATAGTCCGCGTCACAATAGCCCACGAGTTGAGTGTTGTTGTTCTTCCCCATCCAAATGCCTTGGCCAGGACTTCCCTTGAGATAACAAAGAATTCGTTCGAGCGTTTGCCAATCAAACTTTGTTGGAGCCTTCATGTGTTGGCTGACTTGGTTTACTGCATAGCAAAGATCCGGTCTTGTGATCATAAGGTAGATGAGCTTTCCCACAAGACTACGATATCTGCCCACATCCTCATATGGCTCAGCAAACTTGGTTGCATTCTTCATCTCCCCCTTTCGCTTGAACTGGTAACCTTCTTCAAGGGGTGTAGGAGCCGGTTTGGCTCCTAGCTTGCCAGTTTCACGGAGAAGATCAAGGGCATACTTCCGTTGAGAGAGAAACAGCCCCTCCGGTGATCGAGAAATTTCAATGCCAAGGAAGTACTTGAGCTCTCCTAGATCCTTAATATCAAAGGTGGAGTGAAACAGGGCCTTAGTGGTAGAGATCCCATCGCGGTCATCGCCGGTGATGATTATGTCATCAACGTAGACAAGAACGACCACTCGACCATTTTTAGTCCGAAGAGTGAAGAGAGTGTGGTCGGCTTCAGAACGCTTGAAGCCATGCGTGCGGAGCGTGGAGCTAAGTTTGTGGTACCACGCCCTAGGGGACTGCTTCAAGCCGTAGATGGCCTTGCGGAGGCGAAGAACCTTGCCCGGAGCGACTATAGCCTCTAAGCCCGGAGGAGGGTGCATGTAGACTTCTTCTTCGAGCTCCCCCTGAAGGAACGCATTCTTGACGTCCATCTGCCATAAGTCCCATGATAAATTGGTGGCTAGTGAGAGAACAACACGAACCATGTGAAGTTTGGCCACCGGTGCGAACGTGTCCGTATAATCGGTGCCATAGGTCTGGGTGAAGCCGCGGGCAACAAGACGAGCTTTGTACCGTTCCACAGCACCATTGCTTAGATACTTGATTGTGAAAACCCATTTAGAGCTGACCGCTTTCTTTCCCTTGGGAAGATCTGCCTCGTCCCAAGTATGATTGCGGATCATGGCCCCTGTCTCATCATCAACAGCATCTAACCATTCCTTGTGTTCTTTGGCTTCATCATAGGTTTGCGGGATAAACTGAGCATCGATCTTGGTGAGGAAGGCAGCATGTTCTTGAGGGACAAGGTCAAGCGAACACACAGCTTGAATCGGATGGGCCACGGCCTGGTTGTTGTAATAAACCCGTTTTTCTTTCCAAGTGGACGGGTGAAACTTGAGCCGTTCACTTCGACGAGGGAGAACTATGCTTGATTCTTGTTGGAGTGTATCATTGTCAGCACTCGGGTGACCACGAGCCTCCGGGATTGATAAATCAAGAGGTTCATCAGTGGAGAGATCTAGCGGCTCCGAAGCATTTTCTTGATCTTCTTCTTGACTAGGTAGCTCGGAGGAGGTTGGTGTAGAGCCTTCAATCAGTTCATGCTGAGTCTGATCAGGTTGGTCTTGGTCCGTGCGACTAGATGGCGTTGTGACACCAAGATGATTCAGTAGGAACCGTAGGTTGGTAGCTCGATCGGAGTTGGAATGAGATAGGTCCTTGAGGCTTTCCCAGTCCTTTGTCTCGTAGTATCCTTGTTGTTCAAGGAACTTCACGTCTCGGGAGATAAGTAAGCGGCCAGTGGTGGGATCATAGCACTTATACCCTTTTTGACTCGTCGAGTAGCCAATGAACATGCATTTGGTGCTTTTGGCGTCGAGCTTAGTCCTTTGTTCACCTGGTACCAAGACAAAACACACACACCCAAATACGCGTAAGTGATCCAATGAGGGTTTAATTTGATTCAATACCTCATATGGTGATTTATCTTGTAAGACTTTGGTGGGAGTCCTATTGATCAGGTAACAAGCTGTCATCACGGCGTCTCCCCAAAAGCGTTTGGTGACATAGGTTTGAAACATCTTCGCCCTTGCCACCTCCATGAGATGCCGGTTCTTTCTCTCGGCCACA
>NW_010921986.1:0-2407 GCF_000633955.1 Camelina sativa
GGTTCAATACTCCCCCTCAAGCTTAAGTGTAGAGAGATCGGAGGTTATGCTTGAAGCTTCATGAGCCTTCTTTGAACTTCAACATTCTCACTGGATCTTCCTCTCTAATACTCCCCCTCAAGCTTGGGCGGTGGGGGCCAAAGACCAAGCTTGCAACACACAAAGAACTACCTCATTAAAAACCTTAGCAAAGAAAACCACTTGGGATAAAACTTTGCCAAGGGAAAAAGAGTATAGCCTTCATGGTTGAATTGTGTAGCTTTGGCCTTGGTTTGAATGTGGGATGTCTTTGGCTTCTTGCTTCTTTCTCTCACACACCATTGCTCCATTATCCAAGTGAACCTCTTCTTCTCATCTATCTTACAAATGGCTTTGTTTCTTTTACACCTTCAACAAAAGATATAAAGAGATTCTTAAGTATAATTGCCATAAGAATAATATTAAGCTTAGATTGAGACATGAGAGAATAAATTGGAAAAAGCTAGCATTTACTAAGTCTAAATTCATTTTAATATATAGCTAAAACTCAGATTTTAAATCATGCAAATTCAATTTTAAATAATGCTAAATCCGGTTTAATATTCAGTTTATAATCTCATAATTCAACAAGATAAACTTCAGATTTTAACCATGAATTTAATTCCTAAGGTCAATTTTTAAAATGACAAATTAAATATTAATAATCTGTTTTAACACAAGGCAATTCTCTAAAACCACAACCTAATATTTGTTCTCTAAATTCAGATTCTAAGCATGACAAATTCACTAAATGCATGACTAATCTGATTCAAATGTGATTAATGAATTAATTATATTGAAAGAGTTAAGGGTTTAGAGATAGCCTTTGTTCTTCTTTGTTGAAATGTGTTGGTTGAGACATTCTTTGCACCACCACTTGAGTTTCTGCCCCATGGGTTCTCTTGTTTGATGACATCTTGATCCCAATTATCTTTATCTTCAAACTGCTTCTATAGCTCCATGAGGGAATTTTACACCTTCCTCCCCCTCAAGATTGACTTGAATGGTGAATGAAAGCCAATCTTGAAGGTTTGTGTAAATCCTACTTCAGCTCAAACAATGGACCAACCAGTCCAGTAAGCACGTCAATGTAGCTTCTTTTGAAGCTTTGTTCGTGTCCATTCAATGGCCACTCGACCCTATACTGATTTCAATGGTCGAGTGCTTCTTCTCAGTCGCGCCAGACTGATATACGTCCACTTAATCGAGCATAACTCGCTAACGGTTGCTCCGATTGGAATGATCTCACCTCCGGTGGACAGACAACTCATTTGTCTACAATTTTTGTGAAGAGCGCGGAAGTTGGAAAAGAGTGGAAGACCTCCGTATGTGTCGAGAACCAATCATGAAGGTTTGTCCACACCCTTCTTGTCACTTCTTTACTGCTCATAAATAAGCACCAAACGTTTTGGAGCTTCTTTGTAGTATCTTTAGAGCTTCTCCACAGCTCCACACACTTCATAAAAAAAAATTGGCTCCTCCCTCTAAGTGTTTACATTCCTTGTAGTCCTTGATGACTTGATTTCTCTTCTTATGGATCCCTTTGCTTTATCTTGTGTTTCTCATTAGAGTGTTCACACATGTCTCCTCTCCTTTAATCCTTCATCATAAGATTTAAAGAAAAAATTTAAAGTACATGTTGTGGGGTATTAAGAAAACACTTGACAAAACTTGAGAGACCAAATGAAGAATTAAGATAACTAAGGTAATGAAAAATACTATATTTATTTTAAGAAAAATATTTAAAAAAAAAAAAAAAACGAATTTAAAATATTTTTAAAAATATTTTTAAAAACGAATTTAAAATATTTTTTTAGATAAATATATATAATTAAATAAATTCAAACTTAAAATTCAAAATTTTAAAACTTGAAATAAGATGAATTTAAATAAATTAAAAGATAGAGTTTAGAGGGTAGCCTTTTAAAGTAGAGATGTGGTTTGAATCATCTTTGAGACCACTCTCTTGACTTGGTCATGGCTTGGGCCATGTCTTGAGTCTTGTGTCTTGAAACCTTGTGCCTAGAAGATCTCAACTAGTGCACATTCAATCAGCTCTTAACAACTTTGACACTTCCACACATGCTTTGGAGCTGATTCATCACCTTCCACCAGCTTTCCTCTCCACTAGATCTTCCACCATAGTCAACTCCGGTCTGCTTCCTCCGGTCAGTCTCTCTAGACTGCCATGTTCAAGTCATCCGGCTAAGTACTATGGTTGGGGTTCTCTGCGGTCTCTGAAGCTTGATGGCCATTGGTTCTAACTCCAAGCATTGATGATGCGCCGAAATGATGTATGCCCACTGAATCGGGCATAACTTTTTAAAGGTTGCTCGGATTGATATGATTTCACTTCCACTGGAAAGACGACTCTCTCGTCTAGAACTTT
>NW_010921986.1:7355-9046 GCF_000633955.1 Camelina sativa
AAGTGGTTGGTGAAAGGGAAGGAAGTCGCTTTCACCAACACCAAACCGAGAATGTCCCTTTCAACACTCCCTTCCTCTCTAACGGTCATATGGCACCTTGAATCACTATATTATGTTGTAATTTAGCTTCAATGTAATCTATCACATTCACATTCAATAGAAGAGAATCCGATTTCCCTACACATTAGTTTTATGTTCTTATTTCCAATGTAGAGTGTTTAGGGAAAACAAAGGTTAGAGGCTGCCCTTAAGGCAGCCGATTCTCTTCTAAAATCCACCTAAACTCTTCTTTATTTACTTCTAATTCCCTAGCTTACTGATTCTAAATCCTCTTCTCCTAAGTACACAAACTCTTAAGTGTTGTGATACTTTAACAAGGATTAGTCTCAAACTAGGTTGTTTACTCTTTCATAGATCCTCTTACTATCTAGTATTTGGGGTCTATTTTAGCTTCTTTATGGGGAGTTCATCACAAGTTGATGTCCTCTTCTTCCCCTTAAGATCGAGTGTGTTTATTGTGGGTTTAAGGAGACTTAACCGTTGGGGTTTTGTTCTTCCTTGTCAAGAGCTTTCTCTCTTGCAAAACCAACATGGTATCAGAGCCAGGTTATGTTCTTGGTGACTCAAACTCGATCTTGATTCAGTCTTTTAATTTGTCTTAGGTCCTAGGTAATCCGCTTAAGCTTAGGAGTCTTTAGAGGTTTAATTTTGGTTTAATTGTTAAATCGATTCTCTAAACAGCTCAATGTTGAGTAAGCTTGGTCTCTAGTCTTGTTAGAATTGTAGACCAAGTGTGTGAAGAGAGATAGAGTTTAAAAGCCCCATCCCTAAACTTTACCGATTTGGTAATAGTTTTGTTTAAATGGGGAAGTGATGAACCAAGGAGCAAATTGTGCTGTTCATGGTGAGGATTCACGGTTCTTGTGTGCTTGTATGAGCCACGAAATTCTTAGGATTTAATTTTCTTAGGATTTAGTTTGCTAAAGCTTAGTTTCCTTTATTTTAGGATTCTCTTAGGATTCTCTTAGGATTTAGTTTCCTTTAAAGGTTTAATTTTGCTTTAGTTGCTAAATCGATTCTCCTTCATCTCAAGGTGGAGAAAGCTTTGTTTCTGGCCGAATGGTGTGTCCAGACTCAAGCTTGAGGAAGAGAGAGGTCTTGTTCTTCGCATCTCATGTCCACTTGGTCAACTAGACTAAAGCTGTTCAAAGATGCATTCCTTTAACCGATGGACAAAAGGTTGTTCCAAAGGTGCTTTTCTTTTTATTTGAATTTGACCATGGAAAGCATCTTCTATATGCTATTTCGTGGTTCTTGAAGGCTTTTAATCTTGGAGAACACTTTGATTAAGTGATTCTACCATGAGTTATGCCTAAACTGTTGGTGAAATTAATTTTCCAAACGGTCCATTGTGTTTCAGCCATTAAAGCACCAAAAGAGATTGTCTTCTTGGTTGTTCTTGGCTGTCAAAGCTTCTGCAAACTCAAGAAAACAGAGTATAACTCTGTCCATAGGAACTCTTGAGCTCTATTCTACTCTCCATTCACCTTATACTATCGCCCATACTCTTCTTTATACTCGCTCATACTTGGTTACTTATACTCTTGGTTACTTATTCTCTATTCTCCATTTATACTCTTATTTATTCTCTAAATTCTCTATTTATTTTCAGTAATATACTCTATACTCTA
>NW_010921986.1:10484-11088 GCF_000633955.1 Camelina sativa
TTTTTTAGAATTTTCTTTGATATTCCTCATAGCAAACACTTATTCTTTTCTTCTTTATCACTTGTTTCAAGGGTGAAGGAGACTATGAGAGCCTCAAAGGAATTCTAAAGGTGCAAGGATGGAGATCATAAGGAATGTGCTAAAGGCAAGAAGGGCTAAGGAAGTGAAGCAGTTCAAAGACATGAAGGGAATAGAGCCGGTCCTTACAAACCAAGATCATTGCGACATCAAGGACCGTGAAGGCTACACTCTTTTTACTTAACAAAGTTTTCTCCCAAGTGGTTTTCTTTGTTAAGGTTTTTAATGAGGTAGTCGACACGTGTCCACGCTTGATCTTTGGTCCTCATGGTGTCCCGCCGATCAAACGTGCGGGGGAGTATTAGTATATAAGAAGGAGAAGAGAGAGGGAGGCCGGTGAGGCCGAGCCATGGAAGAAGAAGAGAAGCGGCCGGTGAGGCTGCCAACACAAGGAGAACGGCCGGTAAGGCTGTGAGCACAATGAGGAAGGGCCGTGTGGGCTGTGTGAGCAATGAAAGAGGTTAGCAAGGCCTTATAATAGAAGAAGCCCATGAGGAAGTCTCACAAAGGAAAGAAGGAAGGGAAG
>NW_010921987.1:0-8650 GCF_000633955.1 Camelina sativa
GCTTGAAGGATTGTTTTTTGCTTATGTCTTCCTCACCAACCACCAGAAAAGATGATGCTGCCCCCAGCATTCTGCTACAAGAGGAGCCACAAAGTACAATTTGATTGAAAATCAAGGTAAGTTTCTTGATCCTAAAGATTTCAAAAGACTAACTTGTTATAGGTGCAGAAAGAAAGGACACACAGCAAAGTTATGCCCCACAATGAGAAATGAAGCAAAAACTGAACCAGTCACACCAATTTTGAACCGTGAGCCACAAGTCAATGACAAACCTATCATGGGAAATGTTATTGTAAGTCTTAGTGATACTAAGCTCCTCTTAAATTGGATTAAAACTTTGAATATGTGAAGCAATTACCTAAGTACAATGCTAGACGAGAGTCATTAGAACTTAAAGTTAAGCAAGAAATTGTTACACTTCATGAAAATTAAATAGTCTAAACTGATTTACCTTCTTATAATGATTAAATGACTGCCATAACACGCTTGTTTCTTGTCAAAAGTGTTGAAGTTATTACAGGTACAAAAAAAGATCACAAAGGTGCTTCATCGAGAAGAAATGAGTTCACGGACCAAAAGCAACACCGTGAGGAGTACACGCTTTTATCTATCAGACCAGCTGCCAATAGAGATGAGAGTGTCAATGATTTTCTCCAGATCAAAGAGAAGCCACCCGACGATGAATCACTGGATCAAATCCGAGGTAAAATTCTACATTCTCTTACATTTCAATGTACTAACTTGAGTTATCTATGTGTAGAGAATCAAGTTTTGAGGACAAAACTTCTTGAAGAGGGAGGGTATGATGCGGTCATAAAACCAACAGCCGAACCATAGCTCATTCAAACCGGATGCATTATACCAATCAGACCCGACTAGGACATATGTTCATTTTTTTAACCATATCAGCTCAAAAACGAAGACGCAAGGCATGAAACCACTCGGAAAATATTCTCTTCTCAGCTGAAAAACGCCTCAAAGGATAACCAGCCCAAAAGGAGTTCACATGAAGGAGTTCTTCTTTGATCTAAAAAGCTTCTCAATCTCTCTCCCTCTCGTGGGTGCTTCTCTCTCTCTCATTTCTTGTTCTCTTTACAAAGTATTACAAAACACATATAAGTGTATTTATATTTATAATTCACAACACGTTATCAGCACAAACGACTCTCGATCCGTTCACTACAAGAAAACCTGCGTTTTGTGACGCCGGAAATTGTCACAAATGGGTCGCAAAACACCTGTTTACGACGTTTGAGCGACGACCTCTAGTAGTCACAAATTTCTCGTCGCAAAATGACAAGCGTCGCAAAAGTGTCGCAAATTTGCAATGGTTTTGTGACTACTAAATTTGGTCGTTTATAAGCGACTCCTTTAAGACTGTAACGTTTAGTCGTAAATTAAAGACCAAAACGTGACTGAATTTGGAAACGCGTATATACGACTACGTTAGGACGAGTTGTGCATCGGGGAATCATGACAAAAATGTGGTCGCAAATAAGTGACAAAGATCGTCTCAATTTAGTCGCAAGATAGTGGTAAATTTGACGACGTATTTGTGACGCTTTTGTGTAATTGTTTTGGTCTGAAATTAGTTACAATTTTGAGACTTATTTGTAACCAGGTAGTCACTACTATTATTGTTTTACCAATTTAGAAAGCTGAAATCAAACGCTACAAATCCTGACAATTCAAATTTGAAACCTAAAACACCATATTGACCAAAAAACACAATCCATAACCAAAACATTAACAACATTCATGTCCCAGGAGAGATAATTCAAGTTCCAACAAAAGAGATAATTCCAAAAGAGAACACAAACATCAACAACAAGTTCAGAAGAGTAGAAGAAGATTAATTCTGAGAGGTAGAGGGAATGACTGAACTGTTTTCGTTGACGGTGTGTTCATTGGCAGGTATGGAGGCTGGTGTAGTGCCTTCTCCGGTGGCTGGTGCAGTGCCTGCGGCAGTTGCACGTGTAGTTGCTGGTGGTGGTTGGTGAGCATTCATATAGTCAGCTAATTCTGGATCATTTTTCTTCATGAATGAGAGAAGGTGCTCCAAGGTTGAGAGTCGAGAAAGGGCTTGTTGGTGTTCTTCATTTTGTTTCACGAGCTTACGACGAACATCTTCAAGTTTCTGATGCAACTCCAACATAGATGAGGAAGAAGAGCTTTCACAACTCTCTTTTCTTTTCCCTTTGGCCATGGTTTCAGCAAGTCGTCCAAGCCCGAAAGGATTTCCCTTGTCATCTGTTTGAGTACACTGAAAACATGAACAGAAAATGATTAAAAAGCCAAAAAAAATCTGAAAGTAGCATCAAGCTCTAGGTGTAAAATAAAGACAACCAGTCACAGGTCATAGGCAGATACAATGTTAAGAAGAGTTAGACATAAATTACCTTTAGAAAGATCTCATTCTGTTGATCAATAGAGAGATTCCAATGAGTTGAGGTTTCAGATGAGTTCTCAGAATTTGCTGGCCCATCCCAATCCATTTGAATCAATTTGCTTGACAAGATCAGTAATAGCTCCATCCCAATTATACTTTTTCTACAAACAAAAAATTGAAAATTGTTAATACACTAGTAATCTGATTGGACAGCAAACAATGGTAAGAGATACAATACTCAGAGAAATCTAAATCAAATGAAATGTAAATCTAAATCAAAAACCGAAAAACTTACAAAATCCAAGCTAGAATCAGAAGCACAAATCGACATTAGAGAGAATCAAAAGCTAACTCTAACCAGTCAAAGAATCAAAAGCTAACACTATCCAAATGCAAACTTAAACACAAATATCAGAAACTCAAACACAAATTCAAAAGCTGAAACAGAAATTACTCAAACGAGAAGCCAAGATTCCTTACCATATGGTCCAACGCCTTCAATATGGTCCTTACTCAAGACTGGTAGCACTTGAACCGCTGACTTGAACCGCCGACCTGCCTGAAGTTTGGGGCGACTTGCCTGAAATCTGGGCCGATTTGCCTGAAATTCTTGGTGACTTGTTAGTTTGGGGAGCAACAGAATTTCCTCCTCGTCCTTTGGTCGATTTACCAGCCATTAGGAGCAATCAAAGAGAATACAGAGAGATTGGGTTTAGAGGATGAGAGAAATCGATTGAAATAGAGAGATTTGGTTAGAGATTGAAGAGAGAGTTTCGGGTTGAGAGCAAGAGAGCAAAACCCTAGATCTAAAAAGTTATGTCGATATTTACTAAGTGTCGAATGGGTTTTGTTTTAACTTTAAAAAATCTTACGTAGTCATAAAAGGGTCACAAAAATGTTAATTATAATCAAATATTAGGAGGGAGGTTTTGCCGCTAAAAGAAAACCTGAAATTTTAATCTGAAAATTATCCGTCCCAATTATGTCGCAATACAGTCGCAAAGAAGTTTGAAATGGTCGCTAATAAGTCGCAAAGTGTAGCAAAGAGAGACTAATTTGTGACTAACATCTAAGAGTCACAAAATGTTTGTAACGAATTTCTTAACTTATGATCGAAATAACACCTATCTATTGTGATGTAAGGATGATATTACAATAATTAAAAGTCTAGCAAGTTAAATTAGTAAAAACACATGCAATGCTTGTAAGTTATGAAATTGCAAACTCATTACTTAACATTACATATCATGTTACATGTTATGGTTTGATTAATTATAAAAAAGATACAAAACCATAAGTTGACTATAGCATTGCTTATTTTTCCAAGTCTAATGTTGTTGGAGTCATTNAGACAATTGTCAAACTATGAATTGATAAATGTCCAAGTAAAATACGAGCGTCGCAAAGGCGTTACAAATCTCCCGAACTCAAGTGTTAGTCGCAAAGTGGTCCAGAACTCAGGCGGTGGTCGCAAAGTCGTCGTCTTTTTGTAGCTGATTTACGACCACTTTGTAACTGCTTCAAGAAACAGACGCAAAAACGCTACCTTATTGTGACCAATCTAAAGAGTCACAAAACTTTCTAATGAATTTTAAAGCTTTTGATCGATCTACAGTCCATCTAATCTGTTACAATCAATGAAATTACAACAATAGAGCAAGATTAATCCTTTACATGACAATAATCATGAAATGCATTTAAGTTCTGATCATTACAAAGCATTACTAAACATTACCTAATATATTAAGCAATGTTTAAGATTTTTAAGAAATTCTTACAAATGTTTAGAATTCTATAATATTTGTATGCCACTGATTATATTTTTCCAAGTCTAATGTTGTTGGAGTCATTATAAGACTTATAATATTGATAATTGTAAAAATATGAATAGATAAATGTCCAAGTAAAATACGAGCGTCGCAAAAGCGTTACAAAGTCGTCCCGAACTCAGGTGTTAGTCGCAAAATGGTCCCGAACTCAGGCGGTGATCGCAAAGACGTCGTCGTTTTGTAGCTAATTTACGACCGCTTTGTAACTGCGTCAAGAAACAGACGCAAAAACGCTACCTTATTGTGACCAATCTAAAGAGTCACAAAACTTTCTAATGAATTTTAAAGCTTTTGATCGATCTACAGTCCATCTAAACTGTTAGAATCAATGAAATTACAACAATAGAGCAATATTAATCCTTTACATGACAATAATCATGAAATGCATTTAAGTTATGATCATTACAAAGCATTACTAAACATTACCTAATATATTAAGCAATGTTTAAGATTTTTAAGAAATTCTTACAAATGTTTAGAATTCTATAATATTTGTATGCCACTGATTATATTTTTCCAAGTCTAATGTTGTTGGAGTCATTATAAGACTTATAATATTGATAATTGTAAAAATATGAATAGATAAATGTCCAAGTAAAATACGAGCGTCGCAAAAGCGTTACAAAGTCGTCTCGAACTCAGGTGTTAGTCGCAAAGTGGTCCCGAACTCAGGTGGTGGTCGCAAAGTCGTCGTATTTTTGTAGCTGATTTACGACCACTTTGTAACTGCTTCAAGAAACAGACGCAAAAACGCTACCTTTTTGTGACCAATCTAAAGAGTCACAAAACTTTCTAATGAATTTTAAAGCTTTTGATCGATCTACAGTCCATATAAACTGTTAGAATCAATGAAATTACAACAATAGAGCAAGATTAATCCTTTACATGAAAATAATCATGAAATGCATTTAAGTTATGATCATTACAAAGCATTACTAAACATTACCTAATATATTAAGCAATGTTTAAGATTTTTAAGAAATTCTTACAAATGTTTAGAATTCTATAATATTTGTATGCCATTGATTATATTTTCCATGTCTAAGGTTGTTGTAATCATTAGAAGATATCTAATATTGACAATGATATAAATTTGAATAGAGAAATGTCCAAGAAAAGTATGAGCGTCGCAAAGTCGTTACAAAGTCGTCCGAAACTCAGGTGTTAGTCGCAAAGTGGTCCCGAACTCTGGCGGTGGTCGCAATGTCGTCGTCTTTTGGTAGCTGATTTACGACTACTTTGTAACTCCTTCAAGAAACAGACGCAAAAATGCTACCTTATTGTGACCAATCTAAAGAGTCACCAAACTTTCTAATGAATTTTAAAGCTTTTGATCGATCTACAGTCAATCTAAACTGTTAGAATCAATGAAATTACAACAATAGAGCAAGATTAATCCTTTACATGACAATAATCATGAAATGCATTTAAGTTATGATCATTACAAAGCATTACTAAACGTTACCTAATATATTAAGCAATGTTTAAGATTTTTAAGAAATTCTTACAAATGTTTAGAATTCTATAATATTTGTATGCTACTGATTATATTTTCCAAGTCTAATATTGTTGGAGTCATTATAAGACTTATAATATTGACAATTGTAAAAATATGAATAGATAAATGTCCAAGTAAAATACGAGCGTCGCAAAGGCGTTACAAAGTCGTCCCGAACTCAGGTGTTAGTTGCAAAGTGGTCCCGAACTCAGGCGGTGGTCACAAAGTCGTCGTCATTTTGTAGCTGATTTACGACCGCTTTGTAACTGCGTCAAGAAACAGACGCAAAAACGCTACTTTATTGTGACCAATCTAAAGAGTCACGAAACTTTCTAATGAATTTTAAAGCTTTTGATCGATCTACAGTCCATCTAAACTGTTAGAATCAATGAAATTACAACAATAGAGCAAGATTAATCCTTTACATGACTATAATCATGAAATGCATTTAAGTTATGATCATTACAAAGCATTAGTAAACATTACCTAATATATAAAGCAATGTTTAAGATTTTTAAGAAATTCTTACAAAATTTTAGAATTCTATAATATATGTATGCCATTGATAATATTTTCCATGTCTAAGGTTGTTTTAATCATTAGAAGACATCTAATATTGACAATGGTATAAATTTGAATAGAGAAATGTCCAAGAAAAATATGAGCGTCGCAAAGTCGTTACAAAGTCGTCCCGAACTCAGGTGTTAGTCGCAAATAAGTCGCAAATAGGTGACGCGTTAACGAATAATTTGCGACGCCTGTTGTGTTGTCACAATTAAAACATATATACGAAAAGGTTCTTACCCTGGTTTGAAACTTTGTCTGTTTTCACCAAACTCGCTAAAACTTCATTTTTTGGTTACAAATCGATATATTAACCGTAGATTTGTTCCATTTTAATGAAAACACATAAGAAAATGCCCAACAAAACAGAAAAAAACCAAAATTTCATATTGAAACTCGCAGCAAGCACAGGCGGCGCTTAGGGTTTGTAGAGAAGAAGATGAATCGTGTGTAAATTACGCTTTTGCCCATCTGTCAGTTTTTTGCGTCTCAAAGTGGTCGTAAACTATGACAGGTGAATATTTGTGACGATTTTGTGACTACATTTTGGGCGTCTCAAACATTAGGTGAGTTAGATACTAATGTTTCCAACGTTTTCTAAATTTATTTTGCGATTGATTTGTGACGGAACAACAAAACTTTAAGAGAGTTACAAATAAGTCTTATTTTGTAACGATTTAGCGACGGCTTTTTGCAACCCCGTTCTTTCCGCCCCAAATTAGTTGCAAACTACGACCTTTTTTGGACCAGTCTTAAAAGCATAGCAAAAGGGTCTACAATTTGCGACTATTCGGCGACTTCCCAGCATCGTTGTTAATTTGCGACTAATTTGTCTTGGTATTGGTGTTGGTCGTTAATTGGTCACAAGTACGTTACAAAGTAGTCGCTAAATTTGCGACTACAATTTTGGTCACAACCAATGGTCACATATTGCAGGTTTTCTTGTAGTGGTTACAAGTTTGAGCATAAGCGATTTGCGATCCATCATAAGTTTGAGGTAACATTTAAGTTATGTTAAATTTGTTTAAATTAAATTTAATTTAATTAGTTTATATGCATATTACTATATGTATTATTTATAGAGTAAAATACTATACATATCTCTTGATTTAATGGTAGGCTCTGCATCCTTGATCATTTAAATCTACATTCTTGATCTAATGGTAGGCTCTGTCTCCTTGATCATATGTTCAGATCTATATATTTTAAATCATATGGTAGGCTATGCCTCCTAAAATGATTGTTTTAATTTATGAATATATTATATAGCTTATAATTTTGTTTTATAGTTTATATTTATTGCTAAAACAAGATTTTACAAAATTATTTCATAAAATTTTATATTTAACAAATTGTTTTATTATTTATATAGTAATCATGTCAAACTTGGCAAAGCTTGAATTCCTCGCCCTTGATGTCTCTGGGAAAAATTATATGTCATGGACGTTAGATGCAAAATTCTATCTGAAAGGGAATGGGCTTCTTAAAACCCTCGATCAGTCAGAAACGGGGTTAGAAGAGGAAAAAGCAAGAACCATGATGTTCTTGCGTCATCATCTCCAAGATGGTTTAAAAAATGAATACATCACGAAAGAAAATCCTGCAGATCTCTGGAACTTGCTCAAGGAAAGATTTGATCACCAAAAGTATGTGATCTTACCTAAAGCCAAACATGAATGGCTAAACCTGCGTTTTCAGGATTACAAAAGTGTAAGTGGAGTACAATTCCGCTTTGTTCGGAATCACTTCGAGGATGGCTCTCTGCAGAGAAGAAGTTTACGATTATGATATGATCGAAAAAACTTTTCAAACTTTTCATCCTTCAAATGTACTCCTGCAGCAAAAATATCGAGAAAGAGGATATACTCGATATTCTGAATTAATGCAAGTTCTGCATTTTGCTGAACAAAATAATGAGCTCGTGATGATATATCATCAAACCCGTCCAACTGGATCAGCTCCACTTTCAGAAGTGAATGTTGCTACATCCAGCTTTAATAATTGGCAAGGGCGAGGACGCGGACGCGGTCGCGGTCGCGGTCGAGGCCGTGGAGGTGGTCTTGGAAGAGGAAAAGGAAGGGGTCTCTCTCCTAATGATTTCAAGGCAAGAAAAACCAACAAAAATCTTCAAATCAATAATGTTGGTCGCATTATAAAGAAACAAGGTGAAAGTACTTGTTACAGATGCGGCATAAAAGGACATTGGTACCAGACCTGTCGTATTCCAAAACATTTGGCCGATCTGTACCAAGCATCCCAAAAGGCAAAAGAAAGGGATGTTGAGACCAACCTCATCTATGATAAAGCTGGACCTTCTTTCCATGGTCTAAACGATAAACCCCATCTTGATATAGCAGATTTTCTCGTTGA
>NW_010921987.1:10797-11057 GCF_000633955.1 Camelina sativa
TATGTGGTTAGTCATTGATCTGAGCCATACATATTCCCTCGATGCTTCATGAAGAGAAATTATTTCTGCATGATTTGAGGAAGTGGCGACCAAAGTCTGTTTCTGTGAGCGCCATGAGATTGCAGTTCCTCCAATTGTGAAAACATATCTAGTTTGGGATCGGGACTTATGTTGATCTGATAAATATCCTGCATCTGCAAAACCAACTAGACTAACCGAAGAGTTTCTAGGATAGAATAATCCCAAGTCAATCGTACCTT
>NW_010921988.1:0-456 GCF_000633955.1 Camelina sativa
ACTTCAGCTCCAAAACCCACCCAACTCCCTGGAAAAGCAGTTCAAAAACCAAGTGAGTTTACTGCCAAAGCCATTCATATCTTTGAAGAAGAAGTCACTGAGGACAGTGAGGTTCAAGTTGGGGAGGATTGGTCATTTCTTGAAGCTGAGAGTGAAGTTTGTGAAAAGCAGACTGACTCCGGTATTGCACTCGACCAGGTGCTCGAGCATGCACTCGACCGAGTGAGTGTTCGAGTGGCCGATCGAGCTGAAGAGTCAGAAGCTGTCAAGCCTGCTAAGTACATCTCTCCTGCTTACAAACCGCCTCTACCATTCCCAGGACGTTTCAAGGCACAAAAGCTTAAGGAATTAAGGGAGATCATTGAGAAAAAACAAATGTTGGCTTTGCAACAAGAGGAAGAGAAGACTTTGAAGGAAGAGGTTGTGATTGAGAAACAAGAAGAAGTGATGTCCATA
>NW_010921988.1:4795-8021 GCF_000633955.1 Camelina sativa
ATTAGGGATCTATGATGAGCTTTGCCTTGTTAGCTTGTTTTATTCACTAGACTAGGATCAATGCCCAAGTTAATAGTACTTTGATGCTAGTTGAGTGGTTAGAAGCATAAGATTGAACCAAGCCTTGAATTCCTGCATTGCATTTGGTCTAAATTGAAGCATGTTGTGATTTGACATCATTTCCTACTTATATGAACTTAATATTGACTGTTAAATATCAATGTGTGCATTGCTTTAAACTCATGGATATCATATACATATTTGGATCATATTTCTCCTTTTTACCACTCTTGTTGATCCAAGTAGCTGATTGAATAATTAAAATCAGTTTCCAATACCTTTAACCAACCCTTCTTTCAAGTCATGTTTATTATTGAGTGTGTGAGGCCTTTTTGGGATTGAGCTTGGTAGAAAGTGTTAGGTTTAAGCTGACAAGAGTAAAGCCTTGTGTAGTTCTAGTTTGCAATTTTCAAACTAGATAGGACTAGGTGGTTTAATTCTTGGGTTTGGGACTTGGTTGTTTTGAAAAAGAAAAGAAAAGAGAAAAAAAAAGAAAGAAAAGGTTAGAGTCTTTAGGAGGGAAATGTGTTTAAGAGAATTTAAGCTCTAGTGAAAGAATGGGAAGTATAAAGATTGTTGAAGATGGTTTCAGTCAAAGAAAATAAAGAAAGAAAAAGAAAAATATAGCAAAATGCTTTTATGTCTTAAGAATAAGAAGTAAAGAAAACCATAGCAAATAAGTAAGAATCTCCCATTCCACTAGAAAGATCAAATAAGAAACCTCTCCTAAGACTTTAAAATCAAAAGAGAAAAAGGTGAAAGAGAAGAGAAGAAGTTAAAGGGTAGCACTAGGATCAATTGGGTTTAGATTGATAGGATAAACACTTTGGGTGCCTTTGGGTAGACAAGGTTTTGTTCTTGTATGTGTCTAAGTGTTCTTACCTTTAGCATTCTTCTAAAGCTCAATCCATTTTTATGAGAGAACCTTGATATTGATAAGCCCCACTCTAAAGAGAGACCATCATTGTCTCTAAACCTTTTACTACCAAGCCAAATGAGTTTAAGCATTGCATAGAATTGATTCATGTTCTTGATTAATGAATGTTAAAGGAAATGGTTGATTTGAATGCATGTGGACATCTAAGGCTCAAATCAGTAAAGGTTGTGATATGTTTGTCTAAAATCTTTAAGTACAGCTCATTCAACTTGCATCATAGTACTAGTAACTTGGACATTGATTCTAGATGGTCTATTTGCAAGCTTTAGGAGCTGAGATCCCACTTTCAAACCTCACCTACCTTCTTATGTCTTGTTCATTTGCTTGAGGGCAAGCAAAGACTAAGTTTGGGGGTGTTGATGTTCATATATTTTACCCTGTTTTCCCTTAATATATTCACATCTTTTGCATCTTTTGCTATCCATTTTGACCATTATTGCATAGCTTTAGGACTGTTCTTGCATTAGAGTTTAGTTGCATTGCATTTGCATCTTTTCATGCATAAACAGGTGATTTTGGAGCTTAAGGAGCATGGAAGCAATGCTGAGGAGAAGTGAAGCAATCATGAGGAGAAAGCAAGAGAGCTAAGGCTGAAGAACCAAGGTCCGGAGTCCAACTCGACTGCCCACTCGACCAGACACTCGACCGTGTGCTGAGAGGGACTCGACCGAGTGGGAGGAGCACAAGAGGAGCCAACTCGACCGGTCACTCGACCGAGCACCAGGTCGAGTTGGTCGAGCCGCCTGGCTATTTTGTCTTTTAGCGTTTTTAGGGTTTCCACTACTTTTTCTATATAAGAGCTTGTACATGCAGCCACCAAAATAGTCCAGCTTTTTAGAGAGTCAAAAACCTAGTTTTTACCTTTTTTAGAATTATTCCTTTTGCACTTTTATTTTCTTAGATCTTGTACTTCTTTTAAAAGGAGAAAAAGACTAAATTCTTCAATATTGTTGGTTTCATAACTTTTTTAATATTGAGAATTTGAGTTTGGTTCTTTCTTCAATATTGTAGATCTTTGATTTATCTTTCTAATGATGCAAGTTTCAGTATTTTCTGGGTTTATGATTTTGATGTTCATCATGTATGCTTGTGAGTAGTTGCTTAGGATCTTGAGGATGGGTTAGGCTGGGTTGTGTTTGAGGTTTGTTTGATTTGGTCAAGCTTGATTGTTGTAGATCTCTTCTAGGCTAGATGTTCTTAATGCTGATCCTATATCTGAGAGGGTAGGATCTGATTTCAAGCCTCTTAGCATCACACCAATGTCTAAGGAGCATAGATAAGGCTAGATCTAGAGACTATCATTAGGCTTGCTAAGAGATTAGAAGTCTTGTTTGATTTTTGACATATTGCTTAATGCCTGCTTGTGTAGATTCTTTACTTTGTGAGAACAAGTCTAGAGATGCATGAGTTTGATTGTTTCTTGCCATGAGAGTGGATTAAACATGTCTTAGAAATATATGTCTAGAGATTAGCTCAAGTTGTTTGAGATTTGTTGACCAAGTTAGATGACCTCAATCATAGTCCAGCCCATGAATCCCTCCTCAAGACCTTCCTTGTTTATTGATTTCTTAGCTTAAATCCTGTTGTTTGATCGTTGTTTGATTTGCTTTTGGTATTGCTCTGTTTTTCTTGTGTTGCTCTGTTTTGTGTACTTGTCCAGCTCGACCCTGCACTCGATCGAGTGCTTGCTCGAGTTCCAACCAAGAACTTGTGTTTATGATTTGTGTTCGTCCTGTTTCACTCTAGTTGCATTTCTGTTGCATTCATTTAGTATCATGTTCATTACTTACCTTGCATTAGTTCAATACTTGCATTATCATAGTTTCTATTTCTGTTTTAGCTTCATAATTGTCATAATCATTCTGTTCCATTTGCAATTAGCTCCTAGTTCTTGTAGTTTTACTTTCTGAATTTTACTTTTCATCATAGGATTGTTAGTGACAAACAACCTTTACATCTGGCTTGACTTAGACTCATATGCACATCTTGATTGATCACAAACACTCAGATTGGATTGACACCTCTTATACTACAATTGCATAAGGGGAATTGAAACACCCTGACATCCATTCATTCTTAAGTCATCATTCCATACATCATTCATCACCACACCCACAAAAAGACATGTTTCAATATGAGTTTCTGCATTTTACTTTTCATCATAGGATTGTTAGTGACAAACAACCTTTACATCTGGCTTGACTTAGACTCATATGCACATCTTGATTG
>NW_010921988.1:10290-11037 GCF_000633955.1 Camelina sativa
TTTAGATACCAAGGAGGTGATGAAATCCTCCCTGGCACCTCTTGATCACTGAGAAGTTGATTCTTGATCACTTCACCCTTAACACACAAACCATATTTCTTCTTAATTTTGAGCCTTGGTCTTGTCTTCCTCAAAATCCTCTTGTTTAGCTTGACTTGGAGATCCTTCACCAATTCAGTCAGCTTTTGAACTGAACCCTTGAGCTTTTCCATTGATTCCTCTTGTAAAGAGAGCTTAGCCCTTGGAGTTGCCACTTCACTTAAAACTTCATGACCTCCTTTGTCCTTGATAGTGAAAGGTTGATCATCAATCGTGGGTAGGTTGGTTGGGTTATAGATTTTAAACTTCATGGTTATCCCCTCAGCAATGTTCAAGGTCACAAGACCTTCCTTAACTTCTATAACAGCTCCAACAGTGGCTAAGAATGGCCTCCCTAGAATGAAAGGATCTTCAGGCTCCTTATCCATCTCTAGAACCACAAAATCTGTATGAATTCTTGCCTTTCCTATCTTGACTGGAATGTTTTCCAGCTTACCAACTACATCCTTGTTTGACCCATCAGGTAGGCAAATGTGAAGGTTGGTGGACTTGAAGTCAGTGTGCCCAAGTTTTTGTGCTATAGAGTAGGGCATCACACTGATAGATGCTCCCAAGTCACATAAACACTACTTGTAGTGAAGATAGCTAAGTGAGCAAGGCGGATAGAATGGACCTGGATCCTCAAGTTTAATTGGGATGATAACCCCT
>NW_010921989.1:0-321 GCF_000633955.1 Camelina sativa
TTTGGAGTGTTTAGACACCACATATACCGACTTTGTCCCGAAACAAGCTAAAACCGAGAAAACATTAATTCGAAGCAGTAAACATGCTAAAACCGAGAAAACAATCAAACAAACCTTAAGATCAACCCAGCCTAACCCATCCTCAAGGTCCTAAACAAACTACTCACAAGAACACATGGTGAAATATGTCAAAAACCCAGAAAATAATGAAACTTGCATCATTAGAAAGTTGAAATAGAGATCTACAATATTGATGAAGGAAATAAACTCGAAATCTTAATACTTTGAAAGTTATGAAACAAACAAAATATAAGAATCTAG
>NW_010921989.1:4280-8257 GCF_000633955.1 Camelina sativa
AAATTGGGTAAAAGTGTTGTCTAAACACTCCAAATTCAACCCGAACTCTTATAATTAGTCAAATGCATTGGATTGTTACATATTTTGAGACTAGAAAGAGTAATAAAGCTGTTTACTTTTTCTAATCAATGTCTTCTCGGTTTTAGCCTATTTTGGGATAAAACGGGGCTAAGTGTTGTCTAAACACTACAAATTCATCCCGAACTCTTACAATTAGTCAAATGCATTGAACTGTCACACATTTTGACCCAAGAAACACAAACAAAGCTGTTTACTGCTTTGATTAATGTTTTCTCGGTCTTAGCCTGTTTTCTCGTTTTAAGCGTGTTTTGGGACAAAATAAGTGTTGTCTAAACACTCCAAATTCAACCCGAACTCTTATATTTAGTCAAATGCATTGGATTGTTACATATTTTGACCCTAGAAAGAGTAACATAGCTGTTTACTGTTTCAAATCAATGTTTTTTCAGTTTTAGCCTGTTCCGGGATAAAACGGGTTTAAGTGTTGTCTAAACACTCCAAATTCATCCCGAGCTCTTACAATTAGTCAAATGCATTGGGTTGTCACACGTTCCGACCCTAGAAACAGAAACAAAGCTGTTTACCGCTTCGAATCAATGCTTTCTTGGTTTTATCCTGTTTTGGGACAAAATGGGTAAAAGTGTTGTCTAAACACTCCAAATTCAACCCGAACTCTTATAATTTGTCATATGCATTGGATTGTTACATATTATGACCCTAGAAAGAGTAACAAAGCTGTTTACGGCTTTGAATCAATGTTTTCTCTCGGTTTTAGCTTGTTTTCTCTGTTTAAACCTGTTTTGGGATAAAATGGGTTTAAGTGTTGTCTAAACAACCAAATTCATCCTGAACTCTTAAATTCAGTCAAATGCAATTGATTGTCGTACATTCTAACCCTGGAAACAGTAACAAAGCTGTTTACCGTTTCAAATGAATGTTTTCTCGGTTTTAGCCTGTTCCGGGATAAAACGGGTTTAAGTGTTGTCTAAACACTCCAAATTCATCCGAACTCTAACAATTAGTCAAATAGATTGGGTTGTCACACATTCTGTCCCTAGAAACTGTAACAAAGCCGTTTACTGCTTCGAATGAATGTTTTCCTTGTGTTAGCTTGTTTTGGGACAAATTGGGTATAAGTGTTGTCTAAACACTCCAAATTCAACCTGAACTCTTATAATTAGTCATATGCATTGGATTGTTACACATTTTGACCCAAGAAAGAGTAACCAAGCTGTTTACTGCTTCGAATCAATGTTTTCTCTCGGTTTTAGCTTGTTCTCTCTGTTTAAACCTGTTTTGGGATAAAACGGGTTTAAGTGTTGTCTAAACACTCCAAATTCAACCTGAACTCTTATAATTAGTCATATGCATTGGATTGTTACACATTTTGACCCAAGAAAGAGTAACCAAGCTGTTTACTGCTTCGAATCAATGTTTTCTCTCGGTTTTAGCTTGTTCTCTCTGTTTAAACCTGTTTTGGGATAAAACGGGTTTAAGTGTTGTCTAAACACTCCAAATTCAACCTGAACTCTTATAATTAGTCATATGCATTGGATTGTTACACATTTTGACCCAAGAAAGAGTAACCAAGCTGTTTACTGCTTCGAATCAATGTTTTCTCTCGGTTTTAGCTTGTTCTCTCTGTTTAAACCTGTTTTGGGATAAAACGGGTTTAAGTGTTGTCTAAACACTCCAAATTCAACCTGAACTCTTATAATTAGTCATATGCATTGGATTGTTACACATTTTGACCCAAGAAAGAGTAACCAAGCTGTTTACTGCTTCGAATCAATGTTTTCTCTCGGTTTTAGCTTGTTCTCTCTGTTTAAACCTGTTTTGGGATAAAACGGGTTTAAGTGTTGTCTAAACACTCCAAATTCAACCTGAACTCTTATAATTAGTCATATGCATTGGATTGTTACACATTTTGACCCAAGAAAGAGTAACCAAGCTGTTTACTGCTTCGAATCAATGTTTTCTCTCGGTTTTAGCTTGTTCTCTCTGTTTAAACCTGTTTTGGGATAAAACGGGTTTAAGTGTTGTCTAAACACTCCAAATTCAACCTGAACTCTTATAATTAGTCATATGCATTGGATTGTTACACATTTTGACCCAAGAAAGAGTAACCAAGCTGTTTACTGCTTCGAATCAATGTTTTCTCTCGGTTTTAGCTTGTTCTCTCTGTTTAAACCTGTTTTGGGATAAAACGGGTTTAAGTGTTGTCTAAACACTCCAAATTCAACCTGAACTCTTATAATTAGTCATATGCATTGGATTGTTACACATTTTGACCCAAGAAAGAGTAACCAAGCTGTTTACTGCTTCGAATCAATGTTTTCTCTCGGTTTTAGCTTGTTCTCTCTGTTTAAACCTGTTTTGGGATAAAACGGGTTTAAGTGTTGTCTAAACACTCCAAATTCAACCTGAACTCTTATAATTAGTCATATGCATTGGATTGTTACACATTTTGACCCAAGAAAGAGTAACCAAGCTGTTTACTGCTTCGAATCAATGTTTTCTCTCGGTTTTAGCTTGTTCTCTCTGTTTAAACCTGTTTTGGGATAAAACGGGTTTAAGTGTTGTCTAAACACTCCAAATTCAACCTGAACTCTTATAATTAGTCATATGCATTGGATTGTTACACATTTTGACCCAAGAAAGAGTAACCAAGCTGTTTACTGCTTCGAATCAATGTTTTCTCTCGGTTTTAGCTTGTTCTCTCTGTTTAAACCTGTTTTGGGATAAAACGGGTTTAAGTGTTGTCTAAACACTCCAAATTCAACCTGAACTCTTATAATTAGTCATATGCATTGGATTGTTACACATTTTGACCCAAGAAAGAGTAACCAAGCTGTTTACTGCTTCGAATCAATGTTTTCTCTCGGTTTTAGCTTGTTCTCTCTGTTTAAACCTGTTTTGGGATAAAACGGGTTTAAGTGTTGTCTAAACACTCCAAATTCAACCTGAACTCTTATAATTAGTCATATGCATTGGATTGTTACACATTTTGACCCAAGAAAGAGTAACCAAGCTGTTTACTGCTTCGAATCAATGTTTTCTCTCGGTTTTAGCTTGTTCTCTCTGTTTAAACCTGTTTTGGGATAAAACGGGTTTAAGTGTTGTCTAAACACTCCAAATTCAACCTGAACTCTTATAATTAGTCATATGCATTGGATTGTTACACATTTTGACCCAAGAAAGAGTAACCAAGCTGTTTACTGCTTCGAATCAATGTTTTCTCTCGGTTTTAGCTTGTTCTCTCTGTTTAAACCTGTTTTGGGATAAAACGGGTTTAAGTGTTGTCTAAACACTCCAAATTCAACCTGAACTCTTATAATTAGTCATATGCATTGGATTGTTACACATTTTGACCCAAGAAAGAGTAACCAAGCTGTTTACTGCTTCGAATCAATGTTTTCTCTCGGTTTTAGCTTGTTCTCTCTGTTTAAACCTGTTTTGGGATAAAACGGGTTTAAGTGTTGTCTAAACACTCCAAATTCAACCTGAACTCTTATAATTAGTCATATGCATTGGATTGTTACACATTTTGACCCAAGAAAGAGTAACCAAGCTGTTTACTGCTTCGAATCAATGTTTTCTCTCGGTTTTAGCTTGTTTTCTCGGTTTAACCCTGTTTTGGGATAAAACGGGTTTAAGTGTTGTCCAAACAATCAAAATTCATCCCGAACTCTTAAAATCAAACAAATTCATTGGATTGTCTCACATTCTGACCCTGGAAACAGTAACAAAACTATTTACCGTTTCAAATCAATGTTTTCTCGGTTTTAGCCTGTTCCGGGATAAAACGGGTTTAAGTGTTGTCTAAACAATCCAAATTCATCCCGAACTCTTAAAATCAGTCAAATGCATTGGATTGTTGCACATTCTGACCCTGGAAACAGTAACAAAGCTGATTACCGTTTCAAATCAATGTTTTCTCGGTTTTAACCTGTTCC
>NW_010921989.1:10092-10974 GCF_000633955.1 Camelina sativa
TGTTGTCTAAACACTCCAAATTCAACCTGAACTCTTATAATTAGTCAAATGCATTGGATTGTTACATATTTTGACCCTAGAAAGAGTAACAAAGCTGTTACTGCTTCAAATCAATGTCTTCTCGGTTTTAGCTTGTTTTCTTGGTTTTAGCCTATTTTGGGATAAACCGGGGTTAAGTGTTGTCTAAACACTACAAATTCATCCTGAACTCTTACAATTAGTGAAATGCATTAGTTAATCACACATTCTGCCCCTAGAAACAGTAATAAAGCTTTTTACTGCTTGGAATCAATGTTTTCTCGGTTTTAGCCTGTTTGGGGACGAAATAGGTATAAGTGGTGTCTAAACACTCCAAATTCAACCCAAACTCTTATAATTAATCAAATGCATTGGATTGTTACATATTTTGTCCCTTGATAGAATAACTAAGCTGTTTACTGCTTCGAATCAATGTTTTCTCTCGGTTTTAGCTTGTTTTCTCGCTTTAAGCCTGTTTTGTGATAAAACGGGTTTAAGTGTTGTCTAAACAATCCAAATTCATCCCGAACTCTTACAATCAGTCAAATGCATTGAATTGTCCCACATTATGACCCTAGAAACAGTAACAAAGCTGTTTACTGTTTCAAATTAATGGTTTCTCGGTTTTAGCCTGTTCCGGGATAAAACGGGTTTAAGTGTTTTCTAAACACTACAAATTCATCCCGAACTCTTACAATTAGTCAAATGCATTGGACTGTCACACATTTTGACCCAAGAAACACAATCAAAGATGGTTAGTGCTTTGAATTAATGTTTTCTCGGTCTTAGCCTGTTTTCTCTTTTTAAGCGTGTTTTAGGACAAAATGGGTATAAGTGTTGTCTAAACACTCTAAATTCAACCCG
>NW_010921990.1:0-4709 GCF_000633955.1 Camelina sativa
CAAATTGAGATGCATGAGTATTGTCATAAACACTTAGTGAGGCAATCTTCCCATCTACTGGGCTATACACACAAGAAACTGAGATTCCAATGTCTAACGAGAAACAAACAAACACAAACAAACCAAGAAAAACAACTATCAGCCGCCTGCTGAAAGGGTTGGTGTCGACCGACACCTGCCTGGTGTCGACTGACACCTGCTGGTGTCGACCGACACCTGTCGACCGACACTGCTCCTTGGTATCGACCGACACTGCTCCTCATTGTCGACAAACATCCCTCCTCGACCCGGAAACCCTTTACCGACACTCGCGAAGTCTCCGCGCCGTCAACACCTTGGTGTCAACCGAGACCCACCTGGTTTCGATCAACACCAACTCTGCAGACACGTTCTGCTCTAAGCCAAAAGTCGAAGAACCGTTTTCCAACTCTACAACTGACCCAAAATTCCTAGAAACTCATGGGAAGCACGAACCAACCTGATGAGACCATGGACAGCTCAACCAAACCAAACGGACCTGAGGAGCAGCTTGAACCAGAGGAAGCACCGGAGGAGCAGCTTGTACTAGCGGAAGCATCGGAGGAAGCGTTCATCGTTCCGGCGGGTCCTCTAACAAGGTCAAAATCCAGGAGGTTCAACCAAGCTATCAATGGACTAATTAAGGAACTGGACAAGAAGCAGGAAGACGTGGTTCAAACCATTTGGACGATGCTCACAGCTCAAGGTGCTCGGTAAAGGATTAAGTGTTGCTTATGCACTCTTTTTCCCTTGTCAAGTTTTGTCTCATTGGGTTTTCTTGACAAAGTTTTTAATGAGGCCTAAGTAACACTTTCAAGACCCCCTTTGCCAGCCCATGTCGTGGTCCAAGACCCATTACAAAGCCTTGGCCTATTTTCTCTATCTTTTTGCATTTATTGCTTTTGTTATTTTCAAGACATTGTGCATGAGCTTGCATGAGTGTGGACTCTTGCATGTCCTTGCATGAGCTCGATCTTGTGCATGCTCTTGCATGTTTCTCCCTTCTATCCTCTTCTCCTTCGTCCTCCTTCTCCTACAAAAAAAAACAATGTAGTTCTCATTTCTTTTTCATCAAACATTTTAATCAAAAAACTTCTTTCTACTTGTTTAATCAGAGAAGTGTGTAATATCTTCTCAACTTGTTTACTTCTTAGTGTGTCATATCTAAGTTGTAATCAAGCTTGTAGTCCAAGAGTTCTCCATCTCTCTGAGAAGTACACTTCGTTCTCCCCCTTCAATCCGCTGCAATTCCACCTCTTCACCTTCTCCGCCGCTGCATCTTCCACCCATTCTTCTTCACCATTTTATTCATCCCTCTTCAAAACCTTGCAAAGTGTGTTCATGGGAATAGATCCTCACCCAGGATTCTATCATGTGGTATCAGAGCCACTTTGCAACCAGGTTTTGAAATTCCAATCGTCACTTTCTCTTTTTCCCACATTCATTGTTCATCTTGCAAGAGTTTTATAAAATGTTTTGCTTGTTCAAAAATTACAAAATCAATTGCATTTGGATCAGCTTTAAGTCTATTATTTTTGAAAATTGATTTCCGAATTTTTTTGAACCGTTTTCATATTTTTCCAGATCCGTTTCTATTTCCGTGTTTTTGGAACTATTTACTTGTGGGATCTTTGATTTGATTTTCAGGTACCATGGTGACGTCTGAAGAAGAGGAAGAGTTATCTACATCTAGCCTGGAAAGGAGAATCATGAAATCAGTCACAGCAGCCATGGCAACCATGCTTGATCAAAAACTTGGCACTCTACATCTGAATCAAGACAACCCGGAACAAAATCAGCATCAAAGGCAGCACCATGAGGAACCAAGGCAAGACGACGAGACCAGGGAGTATTACAGTCACGGTTCTTCACACAGTGGTCAGCGTAGGTGTCGACGAGACCGTCCAGTCCCTAGAGATCCTTTGGGAGGTCTAAAGTTCAAGATTCCCGCTTTCCATGGAACCAGCAACCCGGACACTTACTTGGAGTGGGAGCAGAATTGAGTTAGTCTTTGTTTGTCAAGAGGTAACTGAGGTCAACAAGGTTAAATTTTCTGCTACTGATTTCTACGACCATGCCTTAAGTTGGTGGAATCAACTTGTTACCAGCCGCAGACATATCGGAGATATACCGATCGAAACATGGAACCAGCTGAAAGCCGTCATGCGAAGCAGATTTGTGCCGAGTTATTATCACCACGATCTACATCAGCGCTTGAGGAATTTGGTTCAAGGAAGCAAGTCAGTCGAGGAGTACTTCCAAGGAAATGGAAACCCTTATGCTAAGAGCTGATATTCAAGAAGATGAAGAAGCTGTTATATCGCGATTCATGGGAGGTCTTAACCGAGAAATCCAAGACCGTCTAGAAATCCAGCACTATGTGGAACTTGAGGAGATTCTTCACAAGGCAGTCATGTTCCAACAGCAAATCAAACGGAAGAATTCTCGATCCAGCTACAGCACCGCCAAGACCAACTACAGTTTAGGGAAACCAAGTTTTAAAAAGGAGGAAAAGCCCAGCTACCAAAAGGACTACAAGCCATTCGTCAAGCCAAAACTGCTAGATTCAGACCAAAAGGAAAGGGTAAGGAGGTGAACACTAGGGCAAGGGATATTAGATGCTCTAAGTGTCAAGGACTTGGGCATTATGTAAGCGAGTGTTCCAACAAAAGAATCATGGTCCTTAGAGATAATGGCGAAGTAGAATCTGAAGAAGAACGTTCGGAAAACGACTCTTTGGAAGAGGGTTTGGAAGCCCCTACTAATGGAGAGTTGCTTGTTGCGAGGAGATCTTTGAGTGTTCTAACTAAGGCTGAGGAACAATCACAAAGGGAAAACTTGTTTCACACGCGATGCTTGGTTAAAGATAATTTATGTAGTTTAATTATTGATGGTGGTAGTTGTACTAATGTTGCGAGCAGGACTATGGTTGAAAAGCTTGTCTTAGAAGTGCTCGATCCAGAGTGGTGTTGGCTCGATCCAGAGTGGTGTTGGTTCGAGCTGGGTGTATACGCATCCACTAAAACGATTATAACTCTTGAACCATACCTCCGATTGGCTTGAAATAAATGGCATTGGAAAGATGACTCAATTCCCTACAAATTTGGTGAAGACGTCGAAAGCTAAATCCCTCAACTGGTGGCTCGAATGGTGGCTCGAGCGCGTGAGTGAAATTGGCTCGATTGAGTTCAGCGGTTGGCTCGATTGGTGAGGCTCAAACGGGAGACGAAGTCGGCTTGAGAGAGGGAGTTCGGAACGTCGGCTGTCGAGCGGCTCGAGTGAGGGAGTTTGGAATGCTGCTAGAGCGTGGATGTTGGAGCGTGGCTCGAACATTGATGATGGAGCGTGGCTCGAGCGTTGATGTTGGAGCGTGGCTCGAGCGTTGATGACATCCATTCCAGGCATGATGGATCGAGTGGGATACTGGTGCTTCTTCCTGGGAGTGCATCCAAGTCGCATATCGGTCGAGTCACATGACGTCCATTCCAGGCATGCTTGGTTGAGCCGCATGTCTCAACCTCCATTCGGTTCCAACAGCCTGGACATCTCCTAAACACCTGAAATAACTACAATATGCAAGATGTATGCAGGATCAATGCAAAGACTACCTATATATGCATATTATGCAAAAAAGACTAAAAACAATGCAAAACAATGAGTTAAGAAAAATAAATGAATAACAAATGCATGATGAAAGAGTGTAAAATATATACATATCAATGCGTAAGTATTATCAAAAATACTTAGTGAGGCAATACTCGTATCTACTGATCTATACACACAAACAACTAAGAAACCAATGTTTAACAAACAACAAGCAAACACAACAAACCAGGAAAACAAGCATCAGCCGTCTGCTGAACAGGTTGGTGTTGACCAACACCCTTCTGGTGTCGTCTGACACCCTTCTGGAGTTGACCGACACTGGCCCTTGGTGTCGACCGACACCTTTCCTCCAACCCCTTGGTGTCGACCGACACTCTTTTGGTGTTGATCGACACCGACTCTGCAGACACGTTCTGCTCAAAGCCGAAAGTCTTAGATCCGCTTCTCAAAATCTCCAAATCGCCCGAAACTCACCCAAAAGTCCTAGAAACTCAAGGAAACCAACAACCAACCACAAACATACAAGAAAACAACACAAACAGCCACAAAATAAGCAAAAAAAAAGGATTCTCAGGCTTAGATCAGCCATGGTCATGTACTCACCTCTTTTGCATAAAGTTCTGTCCCAACAACGACGAATCCAACCTTTAGAAGTCTTCTCCTTTGTTCCTAGCACAATCTCCACTCCACATGAACATATCTCTCAAACAAGCCTAGAATCACCACAATCTCTCAAGAACACTCTCTCTTCTCTCTTTTCTCTCTATTTTTCTCTCTAGACGGCACAAAGTGACTTTCCCAAAACCCTTAGGTCGACTTCTCACTTATATATCCCAGTTTGGAATTCCACTTAAATCAAACCGCTTCAATTGGAAGTTTTAAAATCATCTGGTCGAACCAGAAATTGCTGGTGTCGATCGATACTACCCTGGTGTCCACCGACACCCTTCCCCAAAATCCATAATTTGGTTCACGGATGTTATAATTCTCCCCGACCAACAAGGATTTGTCCTCAAATCCCGCAACACCGCACCCCAACTACAAAAATCTCCACCGTCGCAACGGTTCACACCACAACCTGAACC
>NW_010921990.1:7242-10955 GCF_000633955.1 Camelina sativa
GTGTCGACCGACACCCTTCCCCAAAATCCATAATTTGGTTCACGGATGTTATAATTCTCCCCGACCAACAAGGATTTGTCCTCAAATCCCGCAACACCGCACCCCAACTACAAAAATCTCCACCGTCGCAACGGTTCACACCACAACCTGAACCAGTGGTCCATACACCTTGTCCCCACTGGTCAGCACAAACCAAACTCCACCGGACAACCCCAAACTAGAGTTTCCCAAACAACAAAACTCTGCCCCTTGGCCAGCATAAACTTAAGCCTCTCGGTCAACACACATAACCCCCGAGACTAAACCCCCATCAACCCCGAGATCCGCATCCGGTCTCAACCAAAAACCTAAGATTGAACCCCATCAATCTCCTAAAACCCACATCCAGTTACAATGCTTATTCCCACGTCCTTGACACTTTTGCCGCCAACTCATTTGCTCTTAGGTCGCAACCTTCAAGCCATACCGATCACAATATCAGACCCTCTGTTTTCGAGCCACACCGTCGTCACCCTCAAGATCTCGGTAATAGGAGAACCCCCATCTCCTCAGGAAAACCTCCATCTCCTCTACCACCCTCAGAACCGCAGTCCCTCGACCTATCGGTATCTAGGGAACCCCGCGTTCCCTCAGGAGAACCCTCATCTCCTCATGAGTTGTTTAGGACCCCCGCCCCTACAACAAACATTCATAACGTCTATAAGCATTTCATCAACCATGACCACCCCCCGTGATCCGCGTAAGGCATCACAATGTCCTACCAACCACCATATTCCCTCCCGGAACGTCACCTCCACTGTGGCCACTCCTAGGCCAGACTCCAAAACATCCCAACCACTTTGGATGTTCACACACACCCTTTCCATAAATAGACAACTTCTAACTCATGCAAAACTTTCCATTTTTGGAAACTTTCTATTTATGGAAACTTCCCATTTTTAGAAATCTCGTGCAAATTTCTTTTTCCACATGACACACAAGTCAAAACTCCAAAAGAACTCTATTTTATGATAACACGATCGACGATATTCCTGCATGTCAGCGACCTCCACCACACATGTGCATCTCTCGACAGGTAGTGCACTGCCAAGTCCACCCGATACTGGTCAGTCACCAGAGCGACTGGAAAATATCCTCCATCCGCTCTCTCCACTCATCCGCCACACTCTGATCCGTGCCTCCCGAGAAAAATCCTGCACCCACATGCCGTAGTTGTACCAACATCTTAAGATATTGTGCATCCACCACCTCGGCCCCTGGCTGCACACATGCATGCACCTTAGCCACAGGCTGCACCACTAGTCCCTGTCCACCAACCACTAGCGGAACCACCTAAGCCTGTGCCAGTAAAACTTCCGGCAACCGCTCAAATATCTGCGTCAACAAGCCTGCCAGGTCAAAACCTCCCCAAGGGGCTCCACCTGCTGGGAGTTCCGCACCCGGAACCCTAGCATCGCCGGCCACCCTGGCACCGACACCGTCCACACCGACTTCTTCGGCGCCTACGGTCCTATCGGCACCTCCACCGGCCACACTCATAAACCCCTCCTAGAAGCGCTGCAACTCGCCGACGCCCTCAGTTGTCACCCTCTGATCCGTGGTATCACTAACCACCGGGCCTCTGCCCCTACCACGACAACGACCACGTCCGCGTCCACGACCAGCAACAGCACCCTCTCTAACCATCTGCACTACCAGAACAGAAGGCTAAGCACACAAACAAACCGCACACAAAGAACACATCTTACCGTCGAATCTCATTTAAGGCTCGAAGAGGATGATACTAGGACTCCATACCACTTGCAATCGACTAACTACTCATAATAAATTCCCTCACACAGCATCATACATCAAGCAACAGGAAAATAACTCAACCAATTAAATTCCTAAACCGCTCTAAACCATCCACTTAACCATGCTAGAACCGTAAGGGCTCTGATACCAAACTGAAACATTCCGACCAGATTTTTTTTTTAATAATAACAATATATAATTAAGCATCCCATACTACTTAATTAAACTAACCAAACCACAACTCATCAATAAACCAACAACAACCAATATGCACAGCGGAAACATACCAACAACACAAAACAACCATATCATCAATACAATAACATCCCTAACCATTTTATCAAACAACCTAGCATAACTCTATCCAAGGTTCCAACATCAATAACATAACCATAACACAATAACCGAGACCCTAGATCATCTTCCTCCTCATCGTCATGATTCCACGTCACATACTTGCACACCACTAACAACAATTGAGTCTGCTGAACAGGTTGGTGTCGAACGAACTGGCCCTTGGTGTCGACCGACACCTCTCCTCCAACCCCTTGGTGTCGATCGACACCTCTCCTCCAACCCCTTGGTGTTGGTCGACACCACCTCTCCTCCAACCCCTTAGTGTCGATCGATATCCTTTTGGTGTTGATCGACACCGACTCCGTAGACACGTTCTGCTCGAAGCCGAAAGTCGTAGATCCGCTGCCCAAAACCTCCAATCGCCCGAAACTCACCCAAAGGTCCTAGAAACTCAAGGGAACCAACAACCAACCACAAACATACAAGAAAACAACACAAACAGCCACAAAACAAGTAAAAGAAAAGATTCTCAGACTTAGATCACCCATGGTCATGCACTCACCTCTTTTGCAAAAAGTTATGGCGCAACGACGACGAATCCAACCTTTAGAAATCTTTTCCTTTGTTCCTAGATCTCCACTCCACAAGAATATATCTCTCAAACAAGCCTAGAATCACCACAATCTCTCAAGAACACTCTCTCTTCTATCTTTTCTCTCTATTTCTCTCTCTATATGGCACAAAGTGATTTTCCCGAAACCCTCAGGTCGAGTTCTCACTTATATATCCCGGTTTGGAATTCCACTTAAGCCAAAAAGCTCCAATTGGACGATTTAAAACGATCTGGTCGAACCAAAAATTGCTGGTGTTGATCGACACTACCCTGGTATCACACCCATCCCCAAAATCTACAATTTGGTTCATGGATGTTAGAAGTTTTAGTTGATATTAATATAAATTTAAAATATCATTAATCTGTGCTACAATATGGATAAATTATTTTTCTTTCTTTTTTTGTACACCAAGATTTTATACCACACTAATCAACTCCTTGATCCAAAAGCAAGTCCAAAGACAAGATACAAGCAGATAGAATGAAGAGCAAAGCAATCCTAACATTTAGACAATAACTGTAGTCGCGGAAACTTTGATAATTTAAAACAATATAGCGAAAAAGTAAGAAGACACTTTGGACAACACCAAATACACAAGCTGAGATATTGGTCGAGATTTAGTTCGCCACTGAGACAGACAAGACAATCATAATATTGGATGAGAAGACAAAGGTGACAGGGCACCAAGATGGTTGAATACACAAGCGTCATGGAAGCAAGGATGACGGTGGGATGCTTTTCTCCAATAACCTGGAAAGAGAAGCAAAACCAAAATCAGGGAGGAGTATAGAAGTATATCCCCTCCAACAAGAGTGATGGACAGAAGTATGTCCAACACAAGGTCTTCTAAATTCAGCAATGCAAAACCCAGCCGGTGACTCCCATCAAACCTTGAAGAACACACCGAACAGCCACACAAGAAACATGGTTGGGCAGTTGAGACATACTCTATTAATGAGCCAAAACGTAAGCCCACTAAGGAGAAAACACACCCACATGTCCAAGAAG
>NW_010921991.1:0-590 GCF_000633955.1 Camelina sativa
GAAATTCGAAAACTATTAAATCGATATAAGACCCATTTCTTCAAACTGGAAACCCTAAATCTCCAAAATCCATCTCCTCCGCCGTCTGAGAATACTCAAAGGTTGATGACCCACCAAAACGTGTACAGTCATGGAATAGATACGTTTGACGACCATCAAGGAGGTAAAACTATGATGGATCAAAGCAAAATGAGCTCTTCTTTTTATTTCTAAATTAACAAATGTTTCTGTAATTTGAATTTCTTTTTCCCAACACAGTTTATGAATTAAGCCATAAGAGCTAATTCATGAGCCTAATTTTATTTTCTAAAATATAACAAAGACTTTTTCTTCTTTTTTTTTGGTCGAAATCTTCTATATCATTTACTATATAAATAAAACTAAGTCAACCAATAGAAAAAATATTGTAAATTTTACACAGTCGTAAAACATCAAACAAAATTAAATTATACATTACACATAGAAATTTGAAAAACTATAATAAATTGAAATTTCTAAAGTATCTTACTAAATATGAAAGATGAAGTATAAAAATCAAAGTAGGCGGTTTCAATAATCAAATAATGGTAAAATAATATCAAACTGTATCA
>NW_010921991.1:2560-3911 GCF_000633955.1 Camelina sativa
AAGTGATGAATCATGATTGTTGGGTTGAAATTCATACTCGCTTGCATCTGAAACTGAAAATAATTTTTTATTAGGTGATGAATCATGATTGTTGGGTTGATATTCTCATGTTTAAGTGATGAATCCAGTAATCGTTTGCATTAGTACTTAATCAGTTAATCGAGACCCATGATTTGCATTAGTACTTAACCGATGTCTTATTATTTACAGATGGATTCATCATCTCCAATCCATAATAATCGAGACAGAGATGAACATGATAATGATGACTTAGAAGAAGAAGACATTTTGACGCTGGATTCAAATCACAGAGGCAAAATAAAAAAAAAAAAAAAAACCTGTGAGTGGAGCTGATGATAAAGATATAGCTGATGAAGCTGATACTCAGCAAAATAATGCTAAGAGCCAGAGGATACTCCCCACAAGGTCTATTGTGGGAGCTCATTAATCAAGGCTGCCGAATAACCATAACAAATGTGTCTGCAACTACTATAAGAAGGGTTTAGCATGTCCAACAAAGTCAGAGACTACAACCTTGAAAAATCATCTTAGGATATGTAAAGAATACAAGGTATGGTAAGAGGGTCAAGATCAACCTTAAGAATAAGAATGTGATTAGTAAAGATGGAACTCTTCAGAATGCAAAAGTGCATGAGCATGTTTTCNCATGAAACTTGTTTCCCTGGATCATGGAGATCATACTGCCCTTGATTTCGAAGTTGTTGTTCTGCACGGCGGGAGGGACGATTCCAGCACGCTGAGTATGAGTATTCGGTGCATCCCCATCACCAATGTTTCGCGGTCCCGGAGGTGGTCCATTCGATTGTTCCATAGTGACAGGTGCGGGATGATCAGTGAGTTGATGAGCTTGTCGTGGTCGTTGCAACCGATTGATTTCGTCGATAACAGGAAGGAGATTCTGATGCCCTCTGGATCTGGTGTGCGTGCAAGGTTGCGATCAACAGGTACCTGAGATGCAAAACAAACAAGCAGACAACCAAAAAAAATCAGTACTCAGAACGATATGTGTAATAGAACTTAATCTTGCAAAACTTGAAATCTTAAATGTAGCAAAACAAATCCCAAATGGCAACGGCGCCAAATTGATACTAAGATTTTTGTGTCTCCTAGTAGGTCTCAATTAACCTTATGCGTTGTAATACTTAAGGTGTCAATCCAGTTGGGAAAGTTTACTATCACTCAAGATGCAATCAAGAAGTCACAAGTTAAGCCAATTCAAAGAGTGTTTTTATGTAACAATCCTAGAATGATCAAAATGCAAAACGGAAATGAGTCACAGAACTAGAAACGAGAATGCATGACAAGAAGCGAAAATGAATAAAAACATAAA
>NW_010921991.1:7648-10949 GCF_000633955.1 Camelina sativa
TGCCTATTCGATTTACCCACAGCCATAGTCGATCCAACTTCCCTTTTCCAAAATCGAGGCTCCTTTTGTGAAATTCGAAAACTATTAAATCGATATAAGACCCATTTCTTCAAACTAGAAACCCTAAATCTCCAAAATCCATCTCCTCCGCCGTCTGAGAATACTCAAAGGCAATCTCAGGTACTATGCTTCTTCTTGTTCAATCGTTATTTTTTTTTTAAATATATGTTGTTGTTTGCTTTTTTTTTTGTTTTGTTTCTCTTGTTGTATTTTCAAATAATTGAAAATACATGCTTGATTAGGTGATTTGATAATTGTATTTTCGATTATTTTTCTTGTTGTATTTTCGATTGTCAAACCAATAATCGTTTTGTTGAAGTGATGAATCATGATTGTTGGGTTGAAATTCATACTCGCTTGCATCTGAAACTGAAAATAATTTTTTATTAGGTGATGAATCATGATTGTTGGGTTGATATTCTCATGTTTAAGTGATGAATCCAGTAATCCTTTGCATTAGTACTTAATCAGTTAATCGAGACCCATGATTTGCATTAGTACTTAACCGATGTCTTATTATTTACAGATGGATTCATCATCTCCAATCCATAATAATCGAGACAGAGATGAACATGATAATGATGACTTAGAAGAAGAAGACATTTTGACGCTGGATTCAAATCACAGAGGCAAAATAAAAAAAAAAAAAAAAACCTGTGAGTGGAGCTGATGATAAAGATATAGCTGATGAAGCTGATACTCAGCAAAATAATGCTAAGAGCCAGAGGATACTCCCCACAAGGTCTATTGTGGGAGCTCATTAATCAAGGCTGCCGAATAACCATAACAAATGTGTCTGCAACTACTATAAGAAGGGTTTAGCATGTCCAACAAAGTCAGAGACTACAACCTTGAAAAATCATCTTAGGATATGTAAAGAATACAAGGTATGGTAAGAGGGTCAAGATCAACCTTAAGAATAAGAATGTGATTAGTAAAGATGGAACTCTTCAGAATGCAAAAGTGCATGAGCATGTTTTCAGAGAAGCAGTAAATGAAATGCTTGTGATAGGGGAGTTACCATTGGCGTTTGTAGAGAGTATGGCATTTAGACACTTTTGCAACAAGACACTTTTGCAACTTCTTATTATCTTTTTGTTTTTGTTTTTTATTCAACAAATTTGCTAATATACATGTTTTTTAAGGTAAAATTGTACAAGCCTCAGTCAAGAAGAACAACATCAAGAGACATTGTGAAGATGTATGTTGAGAGGACAGCTTCTCTTAGACAATAGTTTTTGATAGCAAGCAAAGAGTTTCACTCACAACTTACATTTGGGTTTTTCCAATTACGGGTGATGTTCTTTACTTTAATCTAATAATTAGCTTCTTATCTCGTTATTTAATCTAATCATTATCTTATTTAAAATGGATAGGTGCTAGTTATATGGTGATACCAACACATTACGTTGAAAAATTTTGGCAGTTGAAGAAACTAGTTATAGGCTTCAAATATGTAACCGACAACAAAGGTAAAACCATATCCAACACACTTCTTGCATGCCTTGCTGATTGGGGAATAGAAAGAGTATTTTTTGTTACTGTGGATTATGCATCTGCTAATAGTAATTCATTGGGTAGTTTTTAGTCTAGTTTCTCACTGGTATCAGATAAATCTTTGGTCATGAATGGAGATTTTATGCATGTTACATGTGTTGGTCACATCATTAACTTGATAGTGAAGGATGGAATGTCTGATTATGTCGAATGTGTGACTGCAGTTCGTAATAACTTCTCGTATGTAAGGTCAGGCACTATTAGACAAAAGGCATTTGAACTTAGGGTTGATACTGGTAGGATGACAAGGGGTAGTTTGCCTCTATATGAAAAAACTAGATGGAATTCAACCTTTTTGATGTTAACAAGGGCAGTTAAATTCAAGGGAGCATTTGATAGGATGGAGTCTGAGGACAAGCTGTATAATGACCATTTCTTAGAGGTTAAGAATGGTAAAAAAAGGATTGGACCACCTTTAGTAGATCATTCGTGTCAAGTTGAGAGGTTAGTGAAGTTTCTTGATATTTTCTATCAATCCACATTGGTAGTTTCAGCTTCTACTACTCTGAATGCACACAAATGTTATGGTGGGATAGTTAATATAACAGGCAAGCTTCAATTGCATAGTAACTGTTTTGATGCTGATCTTAAGATAAAAAGCTGAGGAAATGTTTATGAAATTTGAAAAGTATTGGGATAGCTTGAAGAACAATAACAAGTTGTTGGTAATTGTTAGTGTTTTTGATCAAAGAAAGAAGATGCAGTTTGCAAATATGTGTTTTGAGGATCTGTATGGGGAAGGTAGTAAAACATGTTGAAGTTTTGATGTGTACAGAACAATGGATGAAACAAGACATCAAATGTGTATCAAAAGTGCTCACAAATGCACATAAACTTTCAGAAGTTGAGTTTGAAGATGAGCTTGAAAAAGGTACATTTGTTGTCTAATTATCTTGTTATCCATTTGATTTAGTTTCTTATTTGTTGATTACAAAGTATTTAATCTGTTTTGTATTAATCTTTTTCACATTTTTTTGCTTCATACTTTTGAATATTGATGTAATTCACATTACATTACACATGGACAGTTTGCGTTTTCTTTTCAAGAGTCTTCAAGAGTTTTTAGTATCAATCTCTTTGTCACATTCTCTCTTCTCTTTTAACTCTTGAAGATTTGAACAATCTATCATACTCTTTAGTTTTGGTCAATCACTCAATCGGTTTTACTATTAAGTTTTATGTCTTTCTTCTCTTGGATTTTATGTCATTCTACTCTACTAGCTAGACTAGTACTCTTTCTAAGTTTATTGGAGACTAGTACTCTTTCTAAGTTTATTGGATTAATGACATGAAACTCTTTTTAAGTTTATTGGATTAGTGACATGAAACTTCTTTTAAGTTTATTTGATTTAGATTTCTATCTTTTTTTCTCTTTCTTCTCTATGTTTTTATGGGATATTTACGGGAATGGGGCTTTGTTGGACCAAAAATTTGAGATTAAGTATTATTGTCCGGACTCTCAGGTTTAGGCATTTTAGAGCCAGAGAAAATGATGCTTTTAACCCTATCTTTGTATATTTTCTTTCTTTCCTTCTCCTCACCTTAATCTCTTTTACAAAGCCTGATCTTAACTCTCACTTCTTGTCCCGACAACAGCCATGGCTTCTCCATCAATTCCATCTCTGTCACTTTCACATTAATTCCTTGGCTTTCCAGACACAAAACTGCTCCATCGCAAACACCA
>NW_010921992.1:0-4510 GCF_000633955.1 Camelina sativa
CGAAGCAGTAAACAGCAATGTAATTCTTTATACGGTCAAAATATGTAGCAATCCAATACATTTGACTAATTATAAGACTTGGGGTTGAATTTGGGGTGTTTAGACAACAGTTAATCCCGTTTTATCCCAAAAGAGGCTTAAACCAATAAAAGAGGCTAAAACCGAGAGAAAACATTGATTCGAAGCAGTAAACCGCTATGTTACTCTTTCTTGGGTTAAAATATGTAACAATCCAATGCATTTGACTAATTATAAGAGTTCGGGTTGAATTTGGAGTGTTTAGACACCACTCATACTAATTTTGTCCCGAAAGAGGCTAAAACCAAGAAAACGTTGATTCAAAGCAGTAAACAGCTTTGTTATTGTTTCTAGTGTCAGAATGTGTGATAATCCAATCCATTTAAATAATTGTAAGAGTTCGGGATGAATTTGGAGTGTTTAGACAACAGTTAAACCCATTTTATCCCAAAAGAGGCTTAAACCAATAAAACAGGCTAAAACTGAGGGAAAACATTGATTCGGTGCAGTAAACTGGTATGTTACTCTTTATATTGTCAAAATATGTAACAATCCAATGCATTTGGCTAATTATAAGAGTTCGGGTTGAATTTGGATTGTTTAGACACCACTCATACCCATTTGGTCCCGAAACAGGCTAAAACCGAGAAAATGTTGATTCAAAGAAGTAAACAGCTTTGTTACTGTTTCTAGGGTCAGAATGTGTGACAATCCAATGCATTTAACTAATTGTAATTGTTTGGGATGAATTTGGAATGTTTAGACAACAGTTAAACCCGTTTTATCCCAAAGCAGGCTTAAATCTAGAAAATAGGCTAAAACCGAGAGAAAACATTGATTCGAAGCATGAAACAGCTATCTTACTCTTTCTAGGGTCAAAATATGTAACAATCCAATGCATTTGACTAATTATAAAAGTTCGGGTTGAATTTGGAGTGTTTAGACACCACTCATACCCATTTTGTCCCGAAACAGGCTAAAATCGAGAAAACGTTGATTCAAAGCAGTAAACAGCTTTGTTACTGTTTCTAGGGTCAGAATGTGTGACAATCCAATGGATTTAACTAATTGTAAGAGTTTGAAATGAATTTGGAATGTTTAGACAACAGTTAAACACGTTTTATCCCAAAACAGGCTAAAACCGAGAGAAAACATTGATTCGAAGCATTAAACAGCTATGTTACTCTTTCTAGGTTCAAAATATGTAACAATCCAATGCATTTGACTAATTATAAGAGTTCGGGTTGAATTTGGAGTGTTTAGACACCACTTTTACCCATTTTGTCCCGAAACAGGCTAAAACCGAGAAAACATTGATTCGAAGCAGTAAACAGCTTTGTTACTGTTTCTAGGGTCAGAATGTGTGACAATCCAATGCATTTGACTAATTGTAAGAGTTCGGGATGAATTTGGAGTGTTTAGACAACACTTAAACCCGTTTTATCCCAAAACAGGCTTAAACCGAGAAAACAGGCTAAAACCGAGAGAAAACATTGATTTGAAGCAGTAAACCGCTATGTTACTCTTTCTAGGGTCAAAATATGTAACAATCCAATGCATTTGACTAATTATAAGAGTTCGGGTTGAATTTGGAGTGTTTAGACACCACTTTTACCCATTTTGTCCCGAAACAGGCTAAAACCGAGAAAACATTGATTCGAAGCAGTAAACAGCTTTGTTACTGTTTCTAGGGTCAGAATGTGTGACAATCCAATGCATTTGACTAATTGTAAGAGTTCGGGATGAATTTGGAGTGTTTAGACAACACTTAAACCCGTTTTATCCCAAAACAGGCTTAAACCGAGAAAACAGGCTAAAACCGAGAGAAAACATTGATTTGAAGCAGTAAACAGCTATGTTACTCTTTCTAGGGTCAAAATATGTAACAATCCAATGCATTTGACTAATTATAAGAGTTCGGGTTGAATTTGGAGTGTTTAGACACCACTTTTACCCATTTTGTCCCGAAACAGGCTAAAACCGAGAAAACATTGATTCGAAGCAGTAAACAGCTTTGTTACTGTTTCTAGGGTCAGAATGTGTGACAATCCAATGCATTTGACTAATTGTAAGAGTTCGGGATGAATTTGGAGTGTTTAGACAACACTTAAACCCGTTTTATCCCAAAACAGGCTTAAACCGAGAAAACAGGCTAAAACCGAGAGAAAACATTGATTCGAAGCAGTAAACAGCTATGTTACTCTTTCTAGGGTCAAAATATGTAACAATCCAATGCATTTGACTAATTATAAGAGTTCGGGTTGAATTTGGAGTGTTTAGACACCACTTTTACCCATTTTGTCCCGAAACAGGCTAAAACCGAGAAAACATTGATTCGAAGCAGTAAACAGCTTTGTTACTGTTTCTAGGGTCAGAATGTGTGACAATCCAATGCATTTGACTAATTGTAAGAGTTCGGGATGAATTTGGAGTGTTTAGACAACACTTAAACCCGTTTTATCCCAAAACAGGCTTAAACCGAGAAAACAGGCTAAAACCGAGAGAAAACATTGATTCGAAGCAGTAAACAGCTATGTTACTCTTTCTAGGGTCAAAATATGTAACAATCCAATGCATTTGACTAATTATAAGAGTTCGGGTTGAATTTGGAGTGTTTAGACACCACTTTTACCCATTTTGTCCCGAAACAGGCTAAAACCGAGAAAACATTGATTCGAAGCAGTAAACAGCTTTGTTACTGTTTCTAGGGTCAGAATGTGTGACAATCCAATGCATTTGACTAATTGTAAGAGTTCGGGATGAATTTGGAGTGTTTAGACAACACTTAAACCCGTTTTATCCCAAAACAGGCTTAAACCGAGAAAACAGGCTAAAACCGAGAGAAAACATTGATTCGAAGCAGTAAACAGCTATGTTACTCTTTCTAGGGTCAAAATATGTAACAATCCAATGCATTTGACTAATTATAAGAGTTCGGGTTGAATTTGGAGTGTTTAGACACCACTTTTACCCATTTTGTCCCGAAACAGGCTAAAACCGAGAAAACATTGATTCGAAGCAGTAAACAGCTTTGTTACTGTTTCTAGGGTCAGAATGTGTGACAATCCAATGCATTTGACTAGTTGTAAGAGT
Organism: Camelina sativa; assembly: GCF_000633955.1. Taxonomy (NCBI): domain Eukaryota; kingdom Viridiplantae; phylum Streptophyta; class Magnoliopsida; order Brassicales; family Brassicaceae; genus Camelina; species Camelina sativa. The sequence goes on from NW_010921992.1 coordinate 3,112, forward strand.
TCGGGATGAATTTGGAGTGTTTAGACAACACTTAAACCCGTTTTATCCCAAAACAGGCTTAAACCGAGAAAACAGGCTAAAACCGAGAGAAAACATTGATTCGAAGCAGTAAACAGCTATGTTACTCTTTCTAGGGTCAAAATATGTAACAATCCAACGCATTTGACTAATTATAAGAGTTCGGGTTGAATTTGGAGTGTTTAGACACCACTTTTACCCATTTTGTCCCGAAACAGGCTAAAACCGAGAAAACATTGATTCGAAGCAGTAAACAGCTTTGTTACTGTTTCTAGGGTCAGAATGTGTGACAATCCAATGCATTTGACTAGTTGTAAGAGTTCGGGATGAATTTGGAGTGTTTAGACAACACTTAAACCCGTTTTATCCCAAAACAGGCTTAAACCGAGAAAACAGGCTAAAACCGAGAGAAAACATTGATTCGAAGCAGTAAACAGCTATGTTACTCTTTCTAGGGTCAAAATATGTAACAATCCAATGCATTTGACTAATTATAAGAGTTCGGGTTGAATTTAGAGTGTTTAGACACCACTCATACCCATTTGGTCCTGAAACAGGCGAAAACCGAGAAAACGTTGATTCAAAGAAGTAAACAGCTTTGTTACTGTTTCTAGGGTCAGAATGTGTGACAATCCAATGCATTTAACTAATTGTAATTGTTTGGGATGAATTTGGAATGTTGAGACAACAGTTAAACCCGTTTTATCCCAAATCAGGCTTAAATCTAGAAAATAGGCTAAAACCGAGAGAAAACATTGATTCGAAGCATGAAACATCTATCTTACTCTTGATAGGATCAAAATATGTAACAATCCAATGCATTTGACAAATTATAAAAGTTCGGATTGAATTTGGAGTGTTTAGACACCACTCATACCCATTTTGTCCCGAAACAGGCTAAAATCGAGAAAACGTTGATTCAAAGCAGTAAATAGCATTGTTACTGTTTCTAGGGTCAGAATGTGTGACAATCCAATGCATTTAACTAATTGTAAGAATTCGGGATGAATTTGGAGTGTTTAGACAACAGTTAAACCCGTTTTAACCCAAAACAAGCTTAAATCTAGAATACAGGCTAAAACCGAAAGAAAACATTGATTCGAAGCAGTAAACAGAAATGTAACTCTTTATACGGTCAACATATGTAACAATCCAATGCATTTGACTAATTATAAGACTTGGCGTTGAATTTGGAGTGTTTAGCCACCACTCATAGCAATTTTGTCCTGAAACAGGCTAAAACCGAGAAAAACGTTGATTTAAAGCAGTAAACAGCTTTGTTACTGTTTCTAGTGTCAGAATGTGTGACAATCCAATCCATTTAAATAATTGTAAGAGTTCGGGATGAATTTGGAGTGTTTAGACAACAGTTAAACCCGTT
>NW_010921992.1:10632-10930 GCF_000633955.1 Camelina sativa
TTGACTTAGATTCATATACACATCTTAATTGTTCACAAACACTCAGATAGGATTGAGACCTCTTATACTGCAACTGCATAAGGGGAATTGAAACACCCTAACATCCATTCATTCATAAATCATCATTCCATTCATCAAACACCACAGAAAAAAAGTCAGTTTCACAATGCATTTGACTAATTATAAGAGTTCGGATTGAATTTGGATTGTTTAGACACCACTCATACCCATTTGGTCCCGAAACAGGCTACAACCGAGAAAACGTTGATTCAAAGAAGTAAACAGCTTTGTTACTGTT
>NW_010921993.1:0-450 GCF_000633955.1 Camelina sativa
GATAACTTGCTCGCATGAGCCTCTCTCAGAATCTCCTACCTCAACTCTTCATCCTTGGGCACACAAACCCGACCGTGCACCAACATAGTACCATTATCTGAGACTTGATACTCTGAATCCACATCCATAGAGGCATTCACCAGCCCCAAATCCTTCTCCTGAGCCAACCGCACCCTACTCAGAAGATCTGCTCTATCAACTACTTTCAAACCCAACGGTTCCTGTGAAACAGCACACAAGCTCAAAGCACTGATCTCCCCTACCAGAGACTTCATCTCCTGCTCCTGAGCCGAAGCTACCCTCTTCCGACTCAGAGCATCTGCAACCGTGTTCGCCTTACCAGGGTGATAGGCTATCTCCAAATCATAATCTGCCACAAGCTCCATCCACCGCCTCTGTCTCAAATTCAGCTCAGGCTGAGTGAATATATACTTCAGGCTCTTATGATCT
>NW_010921993.1:6802-7975 GCF_000633955.1 Camelina sativa
AGAGCCAAGTCAATCATCTTTAGCTCTCCCTCATTGATGTTCCCAGTTTCCTTCCTTGCAAAGAAGGTGTTGGCAAGAGCTTTGTGGAAGTACCTTAGGACTGGGCTCCTTATCCTTGAGCTCTTGGAGTTGGAGGATGAGTAGAGCTTGTTGTCTCCAATGGTTTCCCACACAGCATACAACTCTTCTCTTGGAACCATCAAACTCCTATTGCTCCCAACCTCAAAACCAAACACATTGGCTATATTCTTCATTGAGAGCTCATGCTTCTTCCCTTTGATAGTAAAGGAAATGTGACCAGCTCCAACCTCAGGATTCTTCCTTGCATATGTATGCAGCTTGACAGTGGCAAGGAACTCACAACTCTCTTCTTTGTAGCCCTCCATGCAAAGCCCCATAAACTTGGTGAGATTGCTATTTTCAAAGAGACACTCCACATCCTCATCAATAGCAAGCTTCTCCATGGTCTCCTTGTGTGGATACCTAGTTCCCAAGAACTCCATCCTCATGAAAGCATCATAAAGCTGCCTCTTTGACAGCCCACAAGACTCAGCCTCTCCATCATCCATCAATTCTTCTTCTTCACTTTCTTCCTCACTTTCACTTTCACTCTCTTCTTGCTCAACTTCAACAGCTGGCCTCTTCCCTTTGGCCTTGTGTCTCCTCATAAACTCATTGAGAGTAGGCTCCATTTCCTCCTCACTCTCAGTCCTCTCAGGATCTTCCTCAACTGGATCTCTCCTTGGACACGGCACCTGGCTCGACCGGCTGCTCAAACCGCCACTCGGTCGAGTGGTCGATCGAGTGGTCCGTCGAGTGGCTCTCTCAGCTTCACCTCTTGATTCAAGGTCAGCATCACGACGTTCCATGGAGCTTGCAGCGGTTTGGTGAGACTTCTTGGTTATCTTGGAAGACATTTTCAAAAGAAACTGAAGGGAATAGACTCAAAGCTCAAAGTTAATAGGTTAGTGACCCAAAAACTTGAAAGAACAAAGCTTGAGCAAGAGATGAACTTTGAAAGAGATTTTAAAGCTTGAATTTAAATGTTTTGAGCAAATGAGAGAGTGTGAGAGGTATAGGATCGTGCAAGGTCTTTATAAAGAAGCTAAGGGGACAAGGAGACAAGGGTGGAGCGTCCATACCATTCAAATTTGAATTGGGAATCTTTGACTT
>NW_010921993.1:10551-10905 GCF_000633955.1 Camelina sativa
CTCAAGAGTGACTCATTACTGAAGCCATGATGAGGACATTGAGTCTGAAATCCTTTGAACCTTTCCCATGCTTCACAAAAGCTTTCATTGTTTCTTTGAGCAAATCCAAAAATTTCATTCCTCAACCTAACAGTCCTTGCATTGGAGAAGAATTTGGCTAAGAAAGCCTTCTTGCAAGCATCCCATGTGGTTATTGCTCCAGTAGGAAGAGTCTTCTCCCAAAGGTGTGCCTTATCTCCTAGTGAGAATGGGAATAACCTCAATTTGAATCCATCTTCACTCACTCCATTGATCTTTGTAAGACCATAAATTCTGTCAAACTCATCAAGGTGATCTAGTGGATCCTCCATTGGC
>NW_010921994.1:0-2891 GCF_000633955.1 Camelina sativa
AGATCCAAAGCTATATGTGAAAAGTAAGGGATAACAAGTCAAATAGACAAACAGACCTCCAACTTTCCACCGCCTTCAAGCAGAGGTGGAATATCCTCAATCACTGGTGCACTTTTCGCAATGCCCTTAAGCCCAACACCTTGTTGCTTCAGTAAAGCTAGAGAATTGTGCAACGCCATTAGTAAGTCAAGATTAAAAAGACTGTTTATGTTTTTTTTAGTGATTTAAGTTTCACAGTGGTATTTTACCGGCAACTTTTCCTCGTCCTTCCTCGTTACCAGGAGTGGCCGAGCCTGATGGCCAAGAGTCAAAGTTAGACTTGAAAGAATGGGACTCATAACCTTGAATAACACGGGTAACACGCGTTGCCTTTGGCCTATTTTCACTAGCAAGCAAATCCTGGAGATGAAAGGTAAAAAGTGAGAAGCCATGATTGAGAGATAGATATACTAAAGGCCAGAGAAATTTTTTAATAGATTTCCACTCTTTACCTCAGCAGATTGACTAGCAACTTTCCTCTCATCCACTTGAGTTACTCGGCCAACCCAGATAAATACCTCAGAACCACAGTCCAAGAGGTAGCATTTAGTGTTTTCCAGCATAGATTTGGATAGATCACCGTCTATAGGTTCCACCTTACCATCAGCGATGCTAAAAAAAAGTAGTAACAACATATCAATCAATAACTCTATCATAATATATTCTATTAAGTAACTGTTAGAAAAGATACTACAGCAGAATGGCGTGCACTATATAGAAAAGAAAAAATGAGAAATTAACAAACAGGATTCTAATTAAAGGGAAGACGAGTACCAATAAAGCTTAGGGGGAGTTGACTCTGGAGTAATGTCATCATCATTGGCAACTTTCCTTCCGATTGGAGCAAAACCACCAAAGAGGACCCAAAATGCACCAGAATCTGATTCTGTATCTAATTTTCCATCATCTGTTATACCAGCAAAGTATGAATATAGATTAGTTTCCATCTTATAAAACCATCTCTGTAAACAATGCCACCTTCCAAACCTATTCTTTAAGCATTCAAAAACTGTTTGTTGACTTAAGGGGAAACTAAGGAAGAGACTGCAATTTGCTTACCAACAATCGCAACATCGCAAGTTCCTTCGTGATACTTGTCTTTCAAATACTGAACGACTTCCAAAGCTTTGGCTCTCTCCTGAATGTTTGAATTTGCACCATTGAACTGATAGATCTTTTCTTCGGTGTCCAAGATAAATACATCATCATGATTCAGCGATGTGCGGGCAAAAGGAACCTACAGGAAAAAAAAATGGAACAGAAGAAGAGTTAATGCACATTGGATTGGATATCACTGTTCTAATGCGAAGAGAGTACAAGAAGTTAAAACCTGCTTCAAACGAATTGCACGTTTTCCTTTGCAGGTATATAACCTGGTCTCAAACACCTCTTCTTCAGGTGTTTTGAATCCAGAGGCAACACCACCCTCTAACGGAATAATACATGGCTTGAAGTAAGACAAGAATTTGTCAGATTCATGGCCTTGAATTTCCCGGTGTTGGACAGCACGGCCTCCAAGAACAGCATCGAGTTCAACTGTTTTAACAGCTGCAGTTCCAGCTTCATCCTAAAAAAATGTCAAACCATAAGTTAGCAATAACACTGTTTCACCTTAGCTTCTCTTTCGAAAAAAAACAGCCGTTAAAAGAGTCTGGGTGATTGATACCTGACTTGTATCTTTACCAATCCAAAAATGTATATCAAACAAATAAGCACCACTTTTATTTTGTGTTGTCTGCGCAAATGGAAGATAAACAGAACACAATGTGAATGATGATGATAATAAAAAGGAACGCACACTTGTGATACATATGTTGTTACTCTGTCTTGAAAGAAGATATCGAAGAAGCTGTCAAATTCCAAACCTGCAAGACAATGTAAGTATCTCCCATATAGAACTTTCCATGGTCAGACTTTGGTACTGGAACAGCCTCGAAATTCTCGATCCTCCAGATTTCAGTCCCTCTAAATAACAAATGTTAAAGTTCAACAAGCTCATACAGTCCAAAAACATTCAGGAATCTCAAGAAAAAAAAAAAAAAAATCAGATTGGTTCCTTAGATATTCTAAATACTAAAGCAAAGAAAAAAAAAAGAAGTTTCATATGTAGCTGAAAGGATACGGTTTCTGGCCAGCTCCTTGAAATGCAGGATCCAACACTTTTGTTGAACCAGACATTTTGTAGAACACTCAAAACTTACTAGAGACACCAATGAACCTGTTGGATCAAAAAAATATACGGAAAAAAAGTTAAAAAAAAATATTGAGAATGTAATCTAAAAACTGAAATTTACTAGGATGAGGGAGGGGATCTCAAGCAACACTTGAAACACACAAAAGCATTGTCTCAGTTTGGTAATATAATATAATGTACATCAATACAATCTGTAATTCTCTAATATGAGATCACGCAACATTCATGATCCATGAAAATCCTACAGAGAGGTTAAGATACGTAACGGCTTTGAGGTTCGATCAGCCTTTAATTTCGTAAAGATCAAAACTTTTTGCGATTTCAAAATGAATTGATCAAACATGATTCAGTCAGAATACCCAGCAGGAAAAAAACAAATTAAGGGATCGACGTCATGAACAGAGCAAGGTACGACGACAATGATCAAATCGAAAAAACGAAAAAAAATAACGAAAAAAATCAGATGATCCATTAACATTGATTTAGTCAAATCGATCCGAGGTGGAAAGAAAGTACCTGGCACGAAGATCTAAAAAATGGTAGACACTGGGGACAAATGGAGACGAAACGATGAAGGAAGAAGAACTGGCAAAGAAGACGAGGGAACAAGAAGAAGAAGAAGACGACGAAGAATGGAAAAAAAAAAAAAAAAAAAAAA
>NW_010921994.1:2951-4259 GCF_000633955.1 Camelina sativa
AAAAAAAAAAAAAAAAAAAAAGAAGGTAAGATTGAATTGAATAATAATAATAATAATTGGAAAAAAAGGAGGAGGAGGAGGTGAGCTGTGTGTTGTGTTATTACGTTTCTCTCTCTTTAGTTTTTTTTTAAAATGCTTTTTCGTGACGTTTTTTAATTTATTTCTTAGATTTATTATTATTACAGTAGAGAGAGAGAGAGAGGGAGAGAGAGAGAGAGATTTGAGTTGGATGAATTACTTCCGACGACAAAGAAGGAAGGAAGAAGATTAGATAGACAGAAGAAGAAGAGGTTTGAGAGGAAAGACGCTCTCAGTCAAATTTTTAAGGCGAAGATTTAGATCCCCGGTCGGTCGTCGTTCAACCCCGACCAATGTTTTGTTTTGATTTTACTTTTTTTTTTTTACCACACTTTTTTAATTACACATATTTAATACATTGTTTTTTGGAATTTTGGGAGTTTCAAAACTTAAAAAAGTCAAAACCATCCTTGACATTAGTAACATATTACTAAAAAAATTTGGAATTTATTACAAAAGTAAATAAATAGCCAACTTATTTAGATGGAAAGAAAATCAATTAACATAGTATTAATGATGAAAAATACTACTTAGGTTCACCATCATTAGTGAATAGTCAAAATTGAAATAATTATCATACACAAATATTCATATATATATTTCTAGTCATTATAATTGGAAACGTAACGTAGCTAATCTTGTTTGCATTTAAATGATTATCTTTAAAGTTAGTAAAAATAATTAATTGAAAAAAAAAACGTAAGTACTATAAAAATATATATATACCAACCATATTTATAAAAGTTAGTTATATATAAACATTTTACAAAATAACGATACATTCAAATGTTTGTAAGAAAAGATACTACATAAGTGATGTCAAAAAAAAAAAATACTACATAGGTAAAATTAAGGGCAATCCTCGTAGGAGTCACTGAGGATATCACCAAATCACCTATGACACATACAAAACTATCCCAAGGCAAGGCGTTATACACATTTATTATTATAGAATGTTGGACAAGGAAAAAGTATTGTTGGTGGAGAGATTGGTCTCATTATTTCGCTATTTCAGCATGACACGATGTCCTTTTTTCTTTAGCATGTGATTTTCACGATTGAAATCCTTCTTTTGAAGGATAAGAGCACTTTAATTTCCGTATATAAAAACTAATGTATACTAGAGTATTTCTTCGTAATGATATATACTCTTTTACACACAACAACAACAAACAAAAAAGAACAATCATAATAATACTGATACAATGTAGAACAGCCTTATTTTCTACT
>NW_010921994.1:10539-10903 GCF_000633955.1 Camelina sativa
AACGAAGCTGATTTCCTCTTATATACCATGGAACCAAGAACCGGATCAAAATTCTGAGGCGAATCCATTGACAAGAAGAACATTGGCACAGCCACTTTGTAATGCAAGTCCATATCGCCCACGAGATCAACAAGATCGATAAAGTCGGTTACGAGTCGTTTGGGCACGTAGAATACCTCTGAACTGCATACCGTTAAGGTCTCATGATTGTTCTTGGTGGCGTCCTTGTAGTTCACTTGGAAATGCGCTGGCATTGTACTTACAGTTTTCTTCACTAGCTCGGCTTGTACAGAAAACCAATCAGAGTTCCCGGTCGATTTCACTGATGTCCATGACTTTGATACCTAAATGATTGGTTTACAAC
>NW_010921995.1:0-493 GCF_000633955.1 Camelina sativa
TTTAGACCAAATGCAATGCAGGAATTCAAGGCTTGGTTCAATTTTATCAAAGTACTATTACCTTGGGCATTGATCCTAGTTTAGTGAATTAAACAAGCTAACAAGGCAAAACTCATCATAGATCCCTAATGCAAATAATATACAATCCTACATGAAACATGCTAAACAAGATCCTAATATGCAATGCAAACTACATGAACACTCTTTTTTTTATAAAGATTTTTGCAAAAAATTTCAAATTTTTAGGGTTTTTCTATGCCTTAGATGCTATGCAAATACGAACATGATGATGCTAAAAATTTGAAATAAGAACACAAAATACAATATCAAATGCTATCTCAAACCCTCCCCCAAACTTAAATCACACAGTCCTCTGTGTGAAAGAAATTTGTAAGAGGATTCAAGCCCAAAAACAAAACACAATATGAAATGCAATGGTATTTACAAGGGAAGGTGATAGTGGTACCTCAAGTATTGGAGAAGAAACTGTCCA
>NW_010921995.1:2780-3681 GCF_000633955.1 Camelina sativa
CATGCAACTCTCCATGTTCGTGATTGTAGAGCTCAGTCTCTCCAACTGGTTATTCAGTCCAGTAGAATAAGAATTCAACGTTTGGTGCAGCTCAGCAAACTGCCTTACTTCCTCAATCTGCTTAGTGGCTTGCCCAAGCAACATTTGTTGCATCATAGCTCTTAAGTCAGGTTCTTGAGCTTGTGAGGTTTGGAACCATGGAGAGGGATACAATTCAGCCTGGTATACTGGTTGATGTTGCATGGGTATGTAATTGCACACACTGTTGTGGTACATTATTACTGACTCGAACAGGTACTCGGTCGAGCACAGGTTCGAGTTGAAGGTCGGGCTGACTGAGATGAGAAGAAAAATGTATTCGGGTTGTGACTCGATCAGGTACTCGATCAGCACTCGGTCGAGAGTTATCTCGAGTTGATGGTCGAGTTGGTACCTGAAACTCAACACAGACAAGCATAAGAAGAATCGAGATTAGTAGTGATCAAGGTAGCAATAGAACTTAATCTTAGGCTAATAATGACCCTAATTGTCACAAATAAACACTCAAATGGTCGTTGTAGTATAGTGGTAAGTATTCCCGTCTGTCACGCGGGTGACCCGGGTTCGATCCCCGGCAACGGCAGCAAATTGAAACCGATTATTTTTGTTTGGTTGTGGTGATGTATGGAATGAGAATGATGACTTATGAATGAATGGATGGCAGGGTGTTTCAATTCCCCTTATGCAGTTGTAGTATAAGAGGTGTCAATCCAATCTGAGTGTTTGTGAACAATCAAGATGTGCATATGAGTCTAAGTCAAGCCAGATGTAAAGGTTGTTTGTCACTAACAATCCTATGATGAAATGGAAAGTGCAGAAAGTAAAACTACAAGAACTAGGAGCTAAATGCAAATGGAACAGA
>NW_010921995.1:8136-8850 GCF_000633955.1 Camelina sativa
GGATAAAACGGGTTTAAGTGTTGTCTAAACACTCCAAATTCATCCCGAACTCATACAATTAGTCAAATGCATTGGATTGTCAAACATTCTGACCCTAGAAACAGTAACAAAACTGTTTACTGCTTTGAATCAATGTTTTCTTGGTTTTAGCCTTTTTCGAGACAAAATAGGTAAAAGTGGTGTCTTTTTTTTTTTGTTTATTTTTTTATTTTTTTTTTTTGGACAAAGGTAAAAGTGGTGTCTAAACACTCCAAATTCAACCCGAACGCTTATAATTTGTCAAATGCATTGGATTATTACATATTTTGACCCTATAAAGAGTAACATAGCTGTTTATTGCTTTGAATCAATGTTTTCTCTTGGTTTTAGCCTGTTTTCTCAATTTAAGCTTGTTTTGGGATAAAACGAGTTTAATTGTTGTCTAATAACTCCAAATTCATCCCGAACTCTTACATTTAGTCAAATGCATTGTATTGTCAAACATTCTGACCTTAGAAACAGTAACAAAGCTATTTACTGCTTCGAATCAATGTGTTCTCTCGGTTTTAGCATGTTTTCTCGGTTCAGGCCAGTTTTAGGATAAAACGGGTTTAAGTGTTATCTATATGAGAACTCACACACACACCATTCGCACCACACCGTTCGTACAAGCACTATCCGTACGGCCAATGCAAGATGGGCCGTCCGTACAACCAAGGAAAGATGGGCCATCTG
>NW_010921995.1:10305-10855 GCF_000633955.1 Camelina sativa
ACAAACTTGAGGCCAAAAGCACCAAGGCTATGTTCATTGGCTATTCAACGACACAAAAAGGGTATAAGTGCTATGATCATGAAGCCAAAAGGGTCTTATTATCTCGGGATGTGAAGTTCATGGAGTCTCAAGGATACTACAACAAGAAAAACTGGGACGACCTACGAGACTTGTCAAACCCTCCATCCGATCGGGCAACAAACCTCCGGATCATCCTCGAACGGCTAGGAATCACAAACGATCAAAACGATCGGGACGCCCCTATCTCACCCGAGCCAAACTCACCAGGAGAGTCTGAGCCACCTATAGAAAACAGCCCCAGCAAGTCTAATACTCAACCGATGCCAATGGCCCCATTACATCAGGAAGAGACTCACTCAGAGAATCTTGCGGATACGGTTCACCCGACCGAGACAAGTGAACAGCATGTTGATGACAACGAGGATGATGTTATTGAGGAAGTTATTCCCTTGAGACGCAGCCAAAGGCTCAAGTTTCCCNCACTCAAGTTTCCCCCATCTAACTGGCAAAACACACGTGTGTACTACAA
>NW_010921996.1:0-3254 GCF_000633955.1 Camelina sativa
AGGTCAAGCGAACATACAGCTTGGATAGGATGGGCGACAGCTTGGTTATTATAATACACACGTTTTTCTTTCCAGGTTGACGGGTGAGACCTGATGCGTTCACTGCGTCTCGTCAAAGGCCGAGATTCCTGTGGGGCAGCCTCATCATGTCCTTCATTCTCATGATTAGTACAATCGGTTGTCTGTTCAGTGACGGTCGCCGTTGGTGAAGCCATGTCTGGTTCAGCACCGTGGACAGACTCCTCTTCGGGTAGATGTGATGATGTTGATTCATGCGGTAGGCACGGCTCAGAGTGATTTGGCTCAATGACGTTTGGTGGTGTTGTGATGCCGAGGTGACCAAGAAGGAACCGCAAGTTAGTCGCCCGATCAGAGGTGGGCTGAGAGAGGTCATTCAAGCTGTCCCAATCCTTCTTGTCGTGATATCCTTGATGTTCGAAGAACTTCACATCCCTAGAGATAAGCGTACGGCCAGTGGTAAGATCGTAGCACTTATATCCCTTTTGACTTGTTGAGTAGCCGATGAACATGCACTTAGTGCTTTTGGCATCGAGCTTACTTCTTTGTTCTCCTGGTATTNACACTTCCATGAGATGACGGTTCTTTCTCTCCGCCACTCCATTTTGTTGTGGTGTGTATGGGCAACTTGTTTGTTGTAGTATGCCATGCTTTGCTAAGTGTTCTTTGAGTTTGTGGCTTGTGTATTCTCCTCCATTATCCGATCTTAGTACCTTAATTTTAGCATTGAAGTGATTAGTGACATAGTTCTGAAAATTAACAAAGGCATCATAGACTCTATCTTTAGATGGTAACAAGGTAAGCCATGTGTACTTAGATTTTTCATCAATAAAGGTCACAAAATACTTGTTGTTATCTCTAGATAGGCAAGGAGATGTCCACACATCAGAATGTACCAAATCAAAGCAATGATCATATAAGGTAGTAGACTTAGGAAAAACTGACTTGCAATGTTTACCAAGAATACAAGCCTCACACTTAGAGTTATCAAATGAACCATTAGGCAACATTAATTTAAAAGCATGAGAGTGAGGGTGGCCTAGCCTAGCATGCCACACATCACTTGAGTCACTACTAAGATTTGAAATAAGCGAAAACAAATTTGAAGAACTTGGTAAAGTTTTCTCTAGGACATAGAGATCTCCTCTAGCCTCCCCTTCTCCAAGGATCTTTCCAGTCTCAATATCCTGAAAATGTACACTATTAGGTCCAAATATAGTATAACAATTGAGATCAGTAGTAGCTTTCTTAACCGATAGAAGATTAGATGTAAAAGTAGGCATAAAGAAGGCCTTTGAGAGTTTATCAAACAATTTCAAATCTCCTATTCCTTTAACTGCTATACGGTCCCCATTGGCAATAATAACATTCCCTACAGCTGGTTTTATGTTGTTTATGAGACTAGGATTGCTTATCATATGGTGAGAAGCACCTGAGTCAACAACAAGGGAGTTACTAGGTTTTGAGGCAAAGAAAGAGATACCGGAATCCTTTAGTGCAGCAATGGACTTGATGAGGGCCTCCAGGTCTGACTTCCTCACAAGATCTCCGTAGGATGCGGCCATGGCCGTGGCTGTTGTCCCTCCTTGGTTCGCTGCACCGGTACCTTGACCGCTAGGTCCTTCTTGCGAGAGGTTAGCCTTGAACTTAGCCGGTTTGAGATGAGGGTGAAGGATCCAGCACTTGTCCTTCACATGGCCTCTCTTCTTACAGTGATCACATACCACCATCCTCCTGTCCTCGTGCTTGTAAGTTCCCTTGTTGGCGGTGGCCAACTCTTCTTTCCCACTAAAGAGACCAAGTGAACCTTGTTCTTTTTGGACTTGGGAACACACATCATCAAGGGTGGGTAGCTTATCACCACGAAGGATGTGTTTGATGAGATCGTTAAACACCGGGTTAAGAGTAAGTAAGAGGCCAAAGACCTTGTCTTGCTCTTTTCTCTCGTTGAGGATGGCCGGATCGATTGTACTTGGCCTAAGCATCTCAAGTTCGGCCCATAGTGACCTAAACTTCCCAAAATGCTTTGTGAACTCTAAGTCTTCTTGGTGGAGACTGTTAATCGCCTTCTTGACTTCAAATACTCGAGTCAAGTTGGTCACATTCCCATAGACGTTCGCAAGCGTCTCCCATAGCTCCTTAGCCGTCTCGCAGTACGAGTAAGCTTCAAGGATTGGTGCGTCCAGCGAACTTTGGAGAATGGCAAGCACGGTCTGATCTTCTTGGAACCACTTGACTTCCTTTTCGAGATCAGCCTCCTTGTCTTCTTCCTTTTCTTCTTTACCGTCCTCTTTGGTGGCTTTCTTGGGGAGTTGGTCCATCTCAACATGGATCCATAAGCCCCGGCTACTAAGTGCGGTCTTTATGGTTCTTTTCCACAACAAATAATTTGCTCCTTTGAGCACCACTGGAGTAACAATCGGTTTGTTGTTATCCATTGTCACAGATTTGAGTGTAAGAGGGTATGATAGATAGAGTAGTGACGAGTATGAGTAGATTAGCGAGTCGAAAGTATAAGAGAGTTATAGATTAGAAAGTGTAACAGAGAATAGAAGTGTTCGGAGTAAGTTTAGAGAATTGTGGATCGAAGAGTGAGAAATGTGGTTTAGGTCGGCAAAGAGAATGTAGAGGATCTTTGATTCCATAAGTATATCAATTACAATGTGGCTAAGAGCCCTTAAATAGTGAAGATATCTAGGGCTACTCCCTTACAAGAGACATTCTAGGCGATAGGGACATAAGGTAAGAGAAAAATGGTCCCAAGGGTTGAAAGCGACCTGTCCTTGTCTCCCAAGTGGACTCAAGACCCGTGACCTTCTTCCTTCTTCTCTTCTAACGACTAGAATGCTGTTCTCGATCCTTCTCTTGGGCTTTATGTTATAAGGCCTCATCTCCTTCATGTTACACTTAGTGAAACTCGGCCTTGTTCCACATACGTACGGACGTCCGTACATGTGACCGTACAGACCGTACAGACACTACCAAGTTCATGATCGATTATGGTCCATATTTCTAGGGTCAGAATGAATAATAATCCAATGCAATTGACTAATTATAATAATTCGGGTTGAATTTGAAGTGTTTAAACAACAATTATACCCATTTTGTCCCGAAACAAGCTATAACCGAGAAAACATTGATTTGAAGTAGTAAACAGCTTTGTTACTGTTTCTAGGGTCAGAATGTGTGACAATCCAATGCATTTGACTAATTGTAAGAGTTTGGGATGAATTTGA
>NW_010921996.1:6962-8590 GCF_000633955.1 Camelina sativa
CCCATTGGAGAGCTTAATTTTATTAGTGATAAGTGTTACATATTTATACAAGTAGTGAATGGGATATGTGTCTCCCTTCTAAACCTAATTGCAAAGGCCACATATACATACACATATACACATTTGGGTATGTAGAAAGTGACATGAAGAGAGAGGGGTAATGGTCCCAAGCATGTAGATAGTGACAGCTCCAAAGTGACCTCTTAAGCCAACATGTGATTCTCCCACTTATTCCTTCTTTCTCTAATAGCAACTTGTGATGTTTGAATGTTGTTGGACGCCCAAGAGTGATAGGGACACCTCCTAAACGGATCTTTAGGTCACTTGTGACTCCTTGCAACTTGCATTGACTCCAAACTCACATGGGACCACCTTTTGCCGCCCAAACTCTATTTGAATCCTAGGGCCTTCTTCACTCCATTCATTGGCCCTAGGTTTGTACATCTTTATCAGCATATCTTGACCCTATATTTGCACAACTTCATCTTCGATACTGACCCGAGGTTTGCACATTCTTCTTTGGTAGTTTAACCTCGGTTTAGCACAACTTGATCTTGATAACTTATGACCNTTGTGGTCTTGATAACTCAACCCGGACTTTGCACATTTGTTTCTTGATGGAGAGTGGCGAGTGAACTCCCAGGTGTGTGACTTCTTCATCCGGTTCAATACTCCCCCTCAAGCTTAAGTGTAGAGAGATCGGAGGTTAAGCTTGAAGCTTCATGGGCCTTCTTTGAACTCCATCAATCTCATTGCATCTTCTTCTTTAATACTCCCCCTCAAGCTTGGGTGGTGGGGACCAAAGACCAAGCTTGCAACACACAAAGAACTACCTCATTAAAAACCTTAGCAAAGAAAACCACTTGGGATAAAATTTTGCCAAGGGAAAAAGAGTATAGCCTTCATGGTTGAATTGTGTAGCTATGGCCTTGGTTTGAATGTGGGATGGCTTTGGCTTCTTGCTTCTTTTGTTCAAACACCATTGCTCCAATATCCAAGTGAACCTCTTCTTCTCATCTAGCTTACAAATGGCTTTGTTTCTTTTACACCTTCAACAAAAGATNTAATTAAGTATGTTTATCATAAAAAATAACATTAAGCATAGATTGAGACTTGGGAGAACAACCTAAAAATGAACTAGGTTTTACTAAGTCTAAATTCATTTTAACACATGACTAAAACTCAAATTTCAAATATGCAAATTCAATTTTAAGTTATGCTAAATCCGGTTTAATATTCAGTTTATAAACTCATAATTCAACAAGATAAATTTCTGATTTTAATCATGAATTTAATTTCTGAAGTCAAACTTTAAACATGACAAATTAAACATTAGTAATCTGATTTAATACAAGAAAATTCTCTAAAACCACAACCTAAAAAATGTTCTCTAAATTCAGATTCTAAGCATGAAAAATTCACTTCAATGCATGACTAATCTGATTAAAATGTGGTTAATGAATTAAATATATTGAAAGAATTAAGGGTTTAGAGATAGCCTTTGATTTTCTTGTTGAAATGTGTTGGTTGAGACAATCTTTGCACCACCACTTGAGTTTCTCCCCATGGGTCTCCTCTTTATGTTTGATGACTTCTTGATCCCAATCCAACATTTATTTGAAGCATAA
>NW_010921996.1:9924-10577 GCF_000633955.1 Camelina sativa
GGTCTCTGAAGCTTGATGGCCATTGGTTCTAACTCCAAGCATTGATGATGCGCCGGAATGATATATGCCCACTTAATCGGGCATATCTTTTTAAAGGTTGCTCGTATTGATATGATTTCACTTGCACTGGAAATACGACTCTATCGTCTAGAACTTTTGTGAAGAACGGGGAAGCTGAATCGCAGTGGAAGGCTTTCGTACGAGTCGATCTTTGAGACGTTTCGGCGGAGATTTTACTTGTTGCCGAGAATAGAGTAACCAGAACTTGTAACTTAATAACCGAAAGTGTTTGTAACCAGAATGAGAGTTTAGTAACCAGAATGAGAGTTTTAGTGACCAAGAGTGAGAGATTTAGTAACCAAGAGGGAAAGATTTTAGTAACCAAGAATGAGAGTTTAGTAACCAAGAGTGTATGAGTGTTTGAGTGTTTAGTGTTTAGTGAACAGAATGAGCAAAGGAAATGAAGCAGCTCCCCTTTAAGGACTGACTTCAAGACACCATAAACCTCCAACAAGTAGATTAACAGTTCTCCCTTGTGGATTTCATGGCTACTCCAAGCTGAAACTGCAAACTGCCTTGATAACCTCCATATAGAGTATCTACTCCAATGGCTCCAAGAACAGCTTCAAAACGCCATCTTTGTGGCTTCTTTT
>NW_010921996.1:10634-10846 GCF_000633955.1 Camelina sativa
ATGTTAGAATTTGGAGAGAGTGAGCTGCAAGATACACTCTACTCCAATATAAACTCACAAGAACACTTAAAGCGGAATTTGTGTGTTCATGTGTAAAGCCTTTAAGATACAACTCAATAAGAGTGTTCTTAAGATAAAGAAGGAGTTATACACGCCAATATAAGGTGTGTATACTCAAGAATAAGTATGAGAGGCAACAGCTCTCTCACACC
>NW_010921997.1:0-201 GCF_000633955.1 Camelina sativa
GCTTCGAATCAATGTTTTCTCGGTTTTAGCCTGTTTCGAGACAAAATAGGTGTAAGTGTTGTCTAAACACTACAAATTCAACCCGAACTCTTATAATTAGTCAACTGCATTGGATTGTTACATATTTTGACCCTAGAAATAGTAACGAACCTGATTTGAATCAATGTTTTCTCGGTTTTAGCCTGTTTTCTCGGTTTAAGC
>NW_010921997.1:261-856 GCF_000633955.1 Camelina sativa
GAGCACTTGATCGAGTCAGAAGCCGGATCCAAATAGCCATTACTTCCAAGTCGACTCGACCACCTACTCGAGCCTGTGCTCGACCGTGTACCGGTTCGAGTCTGTAGTCGAGTTTGTTGATGCACACAAGGTCAAAAGGCAAAGACAGTCTTCAAAGGCCTATTGACAACATCCACATGCTACAAAAGGGTTTGAGACATACGCAAAGAAGAGTAGTTCAACAACAAGAAGAACAAGTAGTCATGGAGCAGCAAGATCACCATGATCATAGACCTAGACACATTGGTGTTGGGGATGCACCTAACACACACAACCAAAGAGCTGGTATTGTGCCTCCTGCTGTGGCAAATAATAATTATGAAATAAAGAGTGGATTAATCTCCATGATACAAGCCAACAAATTTCATGGGTTGCCAATGGAGGATCCTCTAGATCACCTTGATGAGTTTGACAGAATATGTGGACTCACAAAAATCAATGGAGTAAGTGAAGATGGCTTCAAGTTAAGGCTATTCCCATTTTCCCTTGGAGACAAAGCTCATCTATGGGAGAAGACTCTTCCTACTGGAGCTATAACCACATGGGATGCATGCAA
>NW_010921997.1:2389-3883 GCF_000633955.1 Camelina sativa
TGTGATGGAAAGGATCAAAGAAGTTCAAGGGATGGTGATTCTCAGCCATGAGTGTAGTGCCATAATCCAAAAGCAAGTGAACCCTCAAAAGCTAAGAGATCCTGGTTCCTTTACTCTACCTTGCTCTATAGGGCCCTTAACCTTCAATAGATGCCTTTGTGATTTGGGAGCCTCAGTAAGCCTAATGCCTCTATCAGTTGCTAAGCGCCTAGGGTTTACAAGGTATAAGCCATGCAACATCTCCATAATCTTAGCTAATAGATTAATAAGATTACCACATGGTGTTTTGGAAGATCTACCAGTTAGAGTTGGAGCAGTGGAAGTCCCAACAGACTTTGTAGTCTTGGAAATGGATGAAGAACCAAAAGATCCTTTGATCTTGGGGAGACCTTTCCTGGCTACAGCAGGAGCAATAATTGATGTGAGACAAGGGAAGATTGATCTCAACTTGGGAGAAGACCTCAAAATGACATTTGACATTGTAGAGGCTATGAAGAAACCAACAATTGGAGGACAAGTCTTTTGGGTTGAAGAGTTGGACAGATTATTAGGAGAATTGATGGAAGAGCTAGCAGAACAAGATCACCTTAGAACTGTTTTGACCAAAAGTGGAGAGGAAGGGTTCATCCATGAAGAAACCAAGGCCTATGAAGATATATTGGACTCTTGTGATGAATCACACCATCCAGAGGTTTTTGAGGGGTTACCAGCATTAAGAGAGGAAGTCTGGTCAGTTCAAACAGCAAATACGGATAGCTCGACCACCCACTCGAGCATACACTCGACCGAGCACCAACACTACTCGTCCGAGTGCACTGCCGAGTCCTCCACAGATGACTGGTCTGAACTGAATGCACCAAAAGTAGAGCTAAAACCTCTCCCTTCTGGGCTAAGGTACGTCTTTTTAGGTGAGAACTCTACTTATCCTGTGATAGTAAATGCTAACTTGGGTAGGGAAGAGCTTGATTTGCTAGTTGTTGAGCTAAGGAAGTTTAGAAAAGCTATTGGTTATACTTTGGATGACATTAAAGGAATTTCACCTAGTCTCTGCATGCATAGAATCCACCTTGAAAATGAATCCTACTCTAGTATTGAACCTCAAAGAAGGCTTAATTCCAACCTAAAGGAAGTAGTCAAAAAAGAGATTCTAAAATTGCTTGGAGCGGGTGCGATCTATCCTATTTCTGATAGTACTTGGGTCTCACCAGTCCACTGTGTCCCTAAAAAAGGAGGAATCCCACTAGAATGTGCATTGACCATAACAGGATAAGTTAATTCCCACTAGAACCATAACAGGACATAGAATGTGCATTGACTATAGGAAGATTAATTCTGCTACTAGGAAAGATCATTTTCCTCTTCCAGTTATTGATCAAATGTTGGAAAGACTAGCCAATCATACCCATTACTGTTTCTTGGATGGATATTCTGGATTTTTCCAAATTCCTATTCATCCCAATGATCAAGAGAAGACAACATTCACATGTCCATATG
>NW_010921997.1:10201-10836 GCF_000633955.1 Camelina sativa
GCATGAGTTTGATTGTTTCTTGCCATGAGAGTGGATTAAACATGTCTTAGAAATATATGTCTAGAGATTAGCTCAAGTTGTTACTACAATTGCATAAGGGGAATTGAAACACCCTGACATCCATTCATTCATAAGTCATCATTCCATACATCATTCACCACCAACAAAAATAGTCAGTTTCATACTGCTTCGAATAAAAGTTTTCTCGGTTTTTGCCTGTTTTAGGATAAAGCGGGTTTAAGTGTTATCTAAACACTCCAAATTCAGCCCGATCTCTTACAATTAGTCAAATGCATTGGATTGTTACATATTTTGACCCTAGAAAGAGTAACATACCTGTTTACTGCTTCTAATAAATGTTTCTCTCGGTTTTAGCCTGTTTTCTTGGATTAAGCCTGTTTTCTTGGAAAAAACGGGTTTAAGTATTGTCTAAACACTCCAAATTCAAACCAAACTCTTATAATTAGTCCATGGAATTGGACTGTTATGTATTTTACCCAAGGAAGAGTACCATAGCTGTTTACTGCTTCGAATAAATTTTTTCTCTCGGTTTTACCCTGTTTTCTCGGATTAGGCCTATTTTGGGAAAAAACGGGTTTAAGTGTTTTCTAAACACTCTAAATTCATCCCGATCT
>NW_010921998.1:0-352 GCF_000633955.1 Camelina sativa
AAACTAGATAGGACTAGGTGATTTCATTGTTGGGTTTGGGATTTGGTAGTTTGAAAAGGAAAGAAAAGAAAAGAGGAGAAGAGAAAGAAAAGGTTAGAGTCTTTAGGAGGGGAATGTTTTTAAGAAAAATCAAAGTCTAGTGAAAGAATGGGAAGTATGATATTGTTTAAAGATGATTTCAGTCAAAGAAAATAAAGAAAGAAAAAGAAGAGTTTAGCAAAATGTTTTTATGCCTTCAGAATAAGAAGAAAAGAAAACCATAGCAAATAAGTAAAAATCTCCCATTCCACTAGAAAGATCAAATAAGAAACCTCTCCTAAGACTTTAAAATCAAAAGAGAAAAGGGTGAAAG